>NC_061107.1:7968974-8010333 GCF_015104395.2 Macrobrachium nipponense
AAGTACTGAAATTAAGGTCAAGAGAATTTTTCTGAAGCATACTATCTGAAAAAGGAAGGTTGCTATACAATTTTGACATATGCAACTGAAATAATACTACAGAAGCAAGGTAAAAATTGAGAAAAATCATGAAAATTCCTTTTCATTTTAATAATTTCACCAACATTCCTTTACCCAATTTATCAATGCCTCAGACATTCATTTTCCACATTGGACAAAAACAAAAGGTGGTTTATAAAAAAATAGGATTGCTTTCTCTTTAAGTAATTCTTTAGCAAGATATAGCATACTTGTGGTTTTTGTCTTTAACCTACATTCCATAGGATTTGAATATCTACCCCTTTGAGTTTTTGCTCCCTTTACAGCCTAACCCAGTGTCAATCATTTTTGCAGCATTAACTATTAGGGTGCCAAATGGGTTGGTACCATCTCTTCCTCTTTCTTTGAGAGCAAAGTTGAAACTTATCATCTAACGCCGCCCCACGCCCCCCCCCCCCCCCCCCCTTCCCCCCTGCATATTATATTTCTAAATGGCTGGTCAGTTTGTCCCCCTTCTTTGACTGAAATTTCACGTCACAAAAGAAAGAAAAACAAGATTTCTGAGAAAATCCAAAGGGCAAAGCCATATAAAGTATTTTTGCCATTAGTAAATTCAATATTGTGGTTTATTCTATTGAAAAACAAAAATTATTTACAAAATCCCAAATTCCTTCTCGTATATAGTAAAAGAAAATTAGAAGTTATGCCACACGTCAGCTGACGAATATAAACAAAACTTCGGGTTAGGAAACGAAGTCATTTGACTGTTACTCATAATTAATCAATTTTAATTATAATATGTATATATATTATTATATATATATATATATATTGTATTATATATATATATATCTATATATTTATATATATGTATTGTATGTATATATATATATATATAATATATATATATATATATATATATATATATGTGTGTGTGTTTTGAGCTTCAATTACGATGATATTCACGTAATTGTCATAGCATCCGTTCACATCGTAAACACTTTCGCTAGCAGCATATTACAATAAATTTAGGAATAATATTGATTTATATAGCAAATTATGCATAATACTATCGTAAAATATGGATAATTTCATGTTTACAAAACATAAAAATAATAAAAACATAACAAAATAAGCTAATGACGGAGGAGAACGAAGTGGAGCGAAATGCGTCGTCTGCTAGGAGAGCGAGATATCTCCACGCCCATAGTGGCTGTAGGGAGGAGTCTGGCCGAAGCTCAGTGCACTTCGGGAATATGCGACCCGGTCGCAGCGCCAGCGGCCAGCCGGTAGGCCTTCAGTTGCTTCCCAATTGTGGTAGGGTGATGGTGTGTCCCACGCCTCCGGAAAGCGCTGCCAGATGCACGATTCATGGCTAACATTTAACGTTGAATAAAACAAAACTTACTGAGGTTAGAGGGTTGCTATTTGGTATGTTTGATGATTGGAGGGTGGATGATTAACGTACCAATTTGCAGCCCTCTAGCCTTGGCAGTTTTTTTCAGATCTGAGGGCGGACAGCATAGAGTGTGGACGGACGAACAACGCGGGCACAATAGTTTTCTTTGACAGAAAATTAAAATGTAGATTTAAAATTCCATACATTTCAAAAGTGATCTGCCGCTTTCTTAAAATTATTATTGGTTTGTTTTGTTTCTTCTCCAAATATTATTATTTCATTATTTTTAGCTATAGATTCAAGTTTAATGCCAGTACGGTTAACGTCATTCTCCCTGTAGTACTTTCTTCTCTCTCTCTCTCTCTCTCTCTCATCTAACTCTCTCTCTGAGTGTTCATTGTTCCGTCAAAGTGTAAGCCATCAAACGGAAAGGCCTTGACCCTAATCCTAAGAGTGTTAAAACGAATCAAAAAGATATTTTCCATCGTGATATTTCACTGTATCCCTCCGCACGGTGGCTTCATACTAGTTGATTTTTATAGTTTTTTTTGTTTTTTATTTCTGTGACCTTCGAAGGGCATTTTTTGGCAAGGAACAAAAGCCATGAGTTGTGGTGCTAGTGTTAATTGGAAAACCTCCCTTTTCTCGCCTCTTTTGTTCTGATTTCTAACAGTTCTAAAATTGTTTCCAACAGATTTCCTGAAAAAAAAAAGTATTTTAGACAAAAATATTTCTCGCTGAAAACGTCTCCCGTTGTTGTAAAGGGTAAAAAGGAGGGGAGCCTGACAGGATGTTTTTTTTTTTTTTTTTTTTTTCGTTATTTATGATTTTTTCTTCCGCCTTCCTGGCTGGCTTTGATTTGCAATACAGGTCTAGCGTATATTTGTGACAATACATTTCTTAGAAAAGGGAGATTTCAGAATTACGTAGGAATAGGTCTTTCAAATATTTTCAAAAGGTCTTTCAAATATCTTTAAAAGGTCTTTTGAATATTTTTAAAAAGTCTTTTAAATATTTTTAAAAAGTCTTTTAAATATTTTTAAAATGTCTTTTCAAATATATTTTTAAATGGGTCTTTCAATATTTTTATTTTTAAAGTCTTTCTAAATAAAATGTCTTTCAATAATTTTGGGTCTTTCAGATATTTTTCAAGGGTCTTTCAAATATTTTCAAAAATTCTTACAAATATTTTCAAAAGGTCTTTCAAATATTTTTAAAAGGTCTTTCAAATATTTTCAAAAAGTCTTACAAATATTTTCAAAAGGTCTTTCAAATATTTTTTAAGGGTCTTTCAAATATTTTCAAAAAGTCTTACAAATATTTCAAAAAGGTCGTTCAAATATTTTTGAAAGGTCTTTCAAATATTTTTAGAAAGATAAATTGCAGATAATATATTACTTCTTTCTAAAAACTGTTTCTTTTCTGTTGTATAGTCACTGTCTTACAAATTGGTATAGGGGTTTTTTTTACATCTATCAAATATTAAAAAAATATATATTTGAAAGATGAATCACAGATAATACAATACTTCTTTCTAAAAACTGTTTCATTTTTGTCGTATAGTCAGTCCTAAAAAATTAAATCGCATAGAATAGGTGAAAGATGTCGAGTCTTACAAGAGAATATACTAGCTTAAGAAAAGAAAAGAAGAAGAAAAAATATATACAGATATATATATATATATATATATATATATATATATATATATATATATATATATATTATTTCTCCCGTATGAGAAATCTTTCTGAAACCTAAAACATCTCGTTGACAAAGTATCGGAAAATATCTATCCAATGTCTTTTGTTAACCTGGACATTTAGGAATGTTCTGTAGAAAGAGATATAGACCTTGAAGTTTATAAAGGAAATTAACAACATTTTCTTTGAGCGCTATGGAACTCGAAACTGGTTTCCTGTTTTGTCTAAAGCAGATTATTCTTACTTGTCGGCAGCATGATAGAAAACCGGGTCAGTTACAAGGATTTACAAGGGTCTCAAAGACTCGTTAGTCCATCCGAGGAGACATCGTGTACTCACTTATCTGTAGGAGCAGGTTTTACTGTTCATTCAGTGTCCCTCTAATGATTTTGTCTAGCTTTCTTTTAAACTCTTCCACAATGTTGCTGTTGACAATTTCTAGTGGCAGTTTATTCCACGTGTCTCATATCTTATATGTAAAGAAGTTTCATCTTTAAAAACTGCTGCCAAAATCAAGATCAACATTATTCATCTCCTTCTGTCATCACAGAGACTGAAAACATTTGATAAAGGTCTAGTAGTAGAAGTCTTAAGCAAGGTTACAAACGAGGAAGTGTGTATAGGAAACTCCTTCGGTAAATTAACCCATATAAGACAGGTAGTTCAAGTTGAATATCTTCCTGTCATAGAACAGACAATGAAAGTGTACTGAGCCACACATTGCCGAGACGTCCTTGTACTTAATGCATAAATGGCACGAAGGGAAATTGAAATAATGGAGTGGTTGCTAGGCCTTTCGACACAAAGGTCCTTTACTGGCATTTGCCTTTGTTCATATAATATGCATCAGGTTCCATATCCTCGTGATTCAGTTATACGGAGAATGGCTTCGAAGTAGTCAGCAAATCCGGGAAAGGTTTTTTTTTTTTTTTTTTTTTTTTTTAAGATGACGGCGTCTGTTGGGCCTTCTGTTTCCGGGACCACCTGGATATGTTTGACTGGCGGGCTGCTGTTATATTTTCGTCTGCGGATGTCAAGTATGAATGTGCCATGAGAGAGAGACAGACAGACAGACAGACAGAATGACACAAACGAAACGGGTACGGGAATGAGATTTGTTCCAGGCAGCCTTTTAATCTCAGAAACTGTCTAACAAAATATATATGTCTTGGACAAGTAAATGCTTCCACTGGAATTACGGCTTGGCTGACTGAAATTGAAATGGCGTCCGCCAGAAAGTTATCCATTATTTTCGGTCTGCCTTTTGGGCGCTTTTAGTAGGAACCACGCGAAAGCGAACGGTCTAATTTTGGAGGAGCATCCTAAATAAAGCTTCACTGGATGCCCGCCCAGAGATGATTAATTCTCGGAATGAAGATAGTGATTACTTTTGCGATAGAAGCCACGCCCAGAAATACCAGTGATTCTTCTAATGGCGTTCCACCAGATGCCATCGGAATCAGTCTACACGTTCTTGAGATGTTTCTGCAAACAGACACACACAGACGGAAGGAAATACGTCAGAGGTCTGAGCTCTCTGTGTGACTACCTGTGTATTACTCATCTTTGATGCTAATCGACGAGGAAAATTATCTTCCAGGTGCGATTTTTCAATGTTACAGAAAACTAGCAAGGGGTGATCTAACCTCCTGCTTACTCGTGGCACATGCTAAAACCTACGGTCAAATAGAGCATTGTTTCAGTAACGAAAATTGAAATAAATACGCTACATTTTATTAGAAATAAATATTCTGTACTGTTTAACATGCGTATTATTTTTTTTTTTTTTACATTTTCATTTTAATAGATAAATCGTGAATATCCTATCCTAGAATTCCTGAACCTTCAACTCGACGCAAAACGCCTTTTTATTTCTTTTTAATGAAAATAGCAAATATTCCGTCATTTTCTTGTTCCCTTTCCTCCATTTAGGAAAAAGTTAGAACATTCATACCTTTTTTTTTTTTAGCCTTTCCTATAGACCTTTCCAATCCCCGCCAACAAGAACAACAACAAGAAAGCAGTTTGTAAGGCGAAAATGTTGGACTCTCAGTGTTGCAGAGTTACCAGCGAGAAACGTCAAGTCTTCCCTGTGGGGTAAAACCGCTTGACGTGGAGAATATAATATGATAAAACCGTTTGCCAGCACCCTACACGATACGGCATGGCTGGGATGACGCAAAAGCATAAACGCATGATATGTGGGCAGAGCAATTTGCCCTGACGGCGCGGGGTTGGGGGTGGGGGTGGGGGGTGGGGGGTACATTAAGCAGTGCCTGAGAAACCGAGAAGCATTACGAAATAATTGGGGCAGGAAACTCACTCGTTAAAAATAAAATAAAAAAAATATGAGTTCTTTTGGAAGCGCTTATCAGTCGATAAATGCGTCAGCTAGAATCTTTGGATGCAGCGTAGTTAAGCGATTGATTTGGAATGAGAGAATATTACTAAAATAGTCTACTTTTATTGTCATTATCTTTACTAGCAAACATATGTATACAGAAATTATGGATGAATATGTATACAGAAATTATGGATGAATAACCAGCCTCGTTTCACGGGGCAGAACCAGCTCCGTTTCAGCGAATCCCTTCTCACCCCCACCCCCTTTGGAGAGAAGGGGGGGAGATAAGATAAAACTCCATTATAAACCATCTTATGGATTCCCGCTACAACCCTGCCAAGTTTCACGCCCATCGTACCAGCCGTTTGGCCGTGATTGAATGACAGACGGACGGACAGACATTCCGCCCATTATCGTAAGATTATATTCAGCTTTAGTTTATTATCTCATTAATCATATTATAAGAAAAAATAATTGTCATAAATGAAAGTAAGGGTAAGTGGTAAAATTATCTGACAAACATATTTATTATCAAACCTTATAAGACAGATTTAGACTGGTGACTTATAAGCAAATATTCCTCTTTTATCTCTTTAGTCTTCCAATAAAAATTGAGGCCAAGTTGTAACTGTCAGTAACTATCAAATGAACCTGTGTATAATGTGTAAGCTGGTATGTTTACTAGCATTGCCATTTACCAAAATTAGCAATTATTCCACTTGGAAACAATTAAACTCTTTTGTTTGAAAACAAGGCGCAATCCGACCTCCAGCTTACCAGGGGCCGCGTGCTAGAATCCACGGTCAAATAGAGCGTTGTTTCAGCAACGAAAATTAAAATAAATACGCTACATTTTACTAGAAATGTTTTTTGTTTCTGTACTGTCTAAACAGGCCTCATTAATTATTTTCTACATTTTCTTTTCTAATGAATAGATCATACATATCCTATCCTAAAATTCCTGTATCTTAAACTCAAAGCGAAACACCTTTTTCCCACCTTTTTAGGCTCTTCCATAGACCTTTCCTACCCACCCCAACCATAACAGCAAGAACAGCAACAGAGTAGTTAGCAGGCTTACTTCCCGAGTAAGCTATAAAAGAAAAAAATTCAGGCCTTACAGAGGAGCGTCGCTATTCCAATATCCTCTATATAAGTCCTCATCGCACCTTAGACATCGCCAGCGGACAAAAATACACCAGACTTTGGAAGCTCGAGAAGAATGTTCATTTAAGATGTGTGAAACGAAAGAGTGCGAATCTTTCGTCCCAAGTATTCTAATAAACTATCGTGGAATTCTCCTCTGGCTGGCTGGCGGTCTTATTTTGGGGTGAGGGGCGTGGTCACTCAGCGCCAAAGGAAATCTTCTTTAGAAGTTATCATTTATCACGTGGTAATTACATCTTTATGTGGCGACCGAATTTTGTTTTTTATAAGCGAATATCGACACTGCAAAATTAACGTACATTAAATTTGGAGGCCCAGTTTTAAAGATATCGTATTTAAACAAAAAATTATAGGTATAGTCTATATGAGAGAGAGAGAGAGAGAGATTAAAGAATTACAACTATAAATGCTACAGAATTTCTTAAGTAGGCTAGAATTTTCATTATATATATAGTCTATATATGAGAGAGAGAGAGACAGAGACAGAGAGAGTTAAGAATTACAACTGTAAATGCTATAGAATATCTCAAGTAGACTAGAATTTTCATTATGAATATATTCTATATATGTGAGAGAGAGAGACAAAGAGACAGAGAAAGAGAGAGTAAAGAATTACAACTGTAAATGCTATAGAATATCTCAAGTAGACTAGAATTTTCGTTATGAATATAGTCTATATATGTGTGTGTGTGTGGTGTGAGAGAGAGAGAGAGAGAGAGAGAGCTAAAAATACAAAGAAATCATAAAAGCATTTCGGCTCTTCACACTCTTTCTCAAAGCAATTTGCAACAGAATTAAATTCCTCAGCTTCACTCAGAAGGGCAGGACTTTTATAGGGCTTGAAACGTAAAAACGAATTTAAAATTATTTTTTCATTGCTGTACAGTCCTGCAACTATATGCAAATTTAGCATGAGGTTTTTTTTTTTTATACCCTTTGCCAGGCATAATAATTCTTCTGCTTCGTTATAAGTGTTTTTTTTTTTTTTTTTTTTTTTGCCTTTCCAGCATTTTTCCTTTCGTGTATAGTATCTCCTTTTGTAACAATACTTTGTAAATAAAAAACCCCACTCATCTTTTCTGTTACTCATTCACTTTGCCTTGCTCTCGCAAAATATATATATATATATATATATATAGTATATATATATATATATATATATATATATATATATATATGTGTGTGTATATATATATATATATATATATATATAGTATAATGTATGTATATATATCTATATATATATATATATATATATATATATATATTATATCTATATATATATGTTTTGTAGATTTACTCCACGAGGAAAAAATGGCATGAAAAAGGTCCAATGTGCAGCAATTTCGTTACGAGAATTACTTTTCACTATATATATATATATATATATATATATATATAGTATATATATATATATATATATATATATTTATATATATATATATATATTATATAGTATATGTATATATGTGTGTGTGTGTGTTCTTTGCTCTAATGATGTGTGTATCTTCATCAACCACAAATTATTATCGTGTGAAATTATATGTTATGTGTATCATAATAAACCCTTTTTCTCTTGAATTACTTCTTGTAGACCATTTGGTCACAGAAAACCCCCTCCCTTTCCAAGTTATACAAAATGTAATGTTATCCTCATCATTTTTTCCATTTATTTTCTTTATTATTCATTATTTAGGTTCGTTATCGGGACACAAATTACGATTTGGTTGATCCGATTTTTCTTTCTGAATTTTTGCGGTGCGCATTATGGACTCGATGTTACTGATAATGGCTGTAGTAAAAATAGGAGTCCAGGAATCTCACCTGGAAAAGATTTCGATTGCAGAGAAATTATATTCGTAGTTTTTGAGTCTCCCTTTCAATTCATTTCCACACTTTCTCGGTGGCGAAGTGGAAAACATTCAAAATTATGGACTGGTCTAAATTTACATGACTCTTTTTGCGATCGTTTTCAGTTTCTGCTGCTCTCTCTCTCTCTCCCTCCTCGCTCGTCAACAAACACACACACCACACAACAGCAAACCACAACACATCACGATACACACACACATACAGACACAAACACAACAAATATATAGACCAATTTATTTTAATGAAAAAGTTCCATCCTACTAAATATATTCTACATCAGTAATTTTCCACTTATATTTTCCTTCTCACCCTCTCTCTAACCTTTTTCTCTCCTCCTCCGTTCCCCTCCCTCCACCGCACTCCCTTCACTCACCCCCCCCCCTTCTCCTCCCCCGCCCCCCCTCCCCCACCCTCAGCTCACTCTCTCCTCCATCTCCTTCCCTTCGTCTCGTCTCTCCCCCTCTACACCCTCTGGTCTCCCTCTCTCCCCTCCCTCTCTCCTCTCCCCTCTCTCTCTCTCTCTCTCTTCTTTCTCTCATCTTCAAATCACCCTCTCCTCTCCTCCCTTTCCTCAAAGTTCCCAAGGGTGGGTCCTCCCCACACCCCACTCTCTCCGTTCTCTTTCTCCTCTCTCTCTCTCTCTCGTCCCTCTGGGATCAAATTGAGTCTTCACTCCTGTCTAAAATTTCCCAAGTTCAAAAGGCAAATGGGACGTTTCTTTTGGTCCCAACATGAAAGGCAAAAATAATCAAACCAAGTTTGTGAAATAATGGAAGAAAAACCAGTTTCGGTTTCCGTTTAAGAGCAAACAATTACGTACTTCTGGGATTCTTTTTTTGGTTCAAGTTATTTTGATTCCAAAGAGGTCTTGAGAGGATAATGCCCACTCAGGTTAGAAGGACCACTTTCAAGAGGGGGAACATATGTATTTCTAAACTGGGGTCCTCCTAATTTTGCTGGGTGAAAAAGACACTTTATTGTTAAACTTTTGAAGAGCTCAGCTAAAATTTCGATATATATATCTATAATATATAGATATATATATATATATATTATATATATATATATATATATACTAATAATACTTACATATATAATATATTAATGGTAATATTAATATATATATTATACTATATTATATATAGATTAAAAGCTTACTACCCAGTCACATATCATGTTTTGTTTTTTGTTAATTTCATGGCAGAAATAGTTTATCAATCATTTTATTGAAAATACGAGTTTATTGCAGCTACTGGCGCGTGAATATCCTCTCTCTCCTCTCCTCACCTCCTCCTCTCCCTCACCTTCCTCGGTCTCCGCGCCAAACCCTCCCGTCCACGCCACCACTCCCCTCTCTCCGATCCGCCTCTCTCCCTCTAGTCTCCCTCTCGAGTTTCTCTCCTCATCTCTTCCCGACCGCTCCCCTCTCTCTTCTTCACTCCACCTCTCTCTCTCTCTCTCTTGTATATATATAATAATATAGTTATATATAATATATATATTATTATATATATATTATATGAGTTTAATATATAGATATTATTACTGGTGACGGAAGTTTGCCAAGTATCTGGAGACCATTAAATTTACTTTGGGAGAAAAATAAAGTGGCCCAAAAGATCTGGTTACCCTACCTCTACTTACCACTTACCATAACCTATTAACCTGATAAAAGTCCTAGAAAAAGGGCCAGGACACCCTGAAATAACCCTCATCACAGGTTATATTTTAAACCGACTGAAAACTCTAAAGGCAAACCAGTGATCCCTTAAAAACAACTTACCAGTATTGCAGAAAAATATCAGACCCTTAAGGTTCATCCTCAAAACAGGCGTGTGTGGTGAATAACTTTTAGGTAAGTTAATTAAATCAAAGTGGGCAAATTCAAGTCACTCCATCAAGACAAACTTTAAAAGTCCCTAAGTTATTTTTCCCTGATTTCAGGAATCTTAAGTACTTCCCTTTTGTTTCTAAGTCCCACTTCAAATAAATTGTGGAAAGGAAAAACATATTTAATCACCACTCTATTGTTTTCTACCTAACATCAATATTAATTATATACTTGATATAAAATAAAAAAAGGTAAAACTTAATTATAAAAAATTTTAAATACAAAAAATTTAATTATTAAACTCAAAACTTTATATGTGGAAAAATTCACAAACATGCAGGGAAAATTTAAAATTACTTTTGTTACTTTGAAAAACAAAGTAACGTTTTAATTAATTCTTGAAAATATCAACATTAAGTAAAATAAATTCCAAATCAAATTTAATTTATCAACAAAATTCAAAAAAAAAGTTAAAATTCAATCAAAATTCAAAAGTGTTTGTTTAGGTACCAATAATTGAAAATTTGAAATTCAAATTTCACAAGTGATTTAAACAATAATAATACAACCCCTTGAAAAGGAATTTCTAAGTAAAGGCAAAGTTAATTCCGAGTGTTAATTTAAATTTTTAATTAAATGTGCAATAATTAACAAGCAAGGGGAAAATTTAACTAAGTCAATTAAATTGTGAATGCAAATGAAAATACAGAAAAATGTGAAACAATATCCTATAATAAAAATAAAAAGGGCACCACTTCAAACAAGAAAAGAATGAACAAATGCACAAAAATGAAACAAACACAAAACACAAAAATTTGCAAATGTTGTAAAAAGTGTAAATCTTTTCACTCAAAACCATTGTAACCATCAGTTTTTTACCAAACCTCTGTTTCCATATCAGTTTTATTAGTTTTTGTTACTAACCCAACTGTTCCTATCAGTTTTTTAAGTTGCAACTAAATAAAAAATTAAAGTAACCCACTTTACCTTTTTTTTTTGGTATAACCAATTTCTTTCTTTCTTTGCTGCAGCTCGAAACCAGGCGGCCGTTCACAACAATGTTTGTTCGAATTCCACAAAAACACTGATTTAAACCACTAAATAAACTCTAAGAAATAAACAAATATGGAAAGTTCCTCAAATTACGAGTGACCGATTCAAATTACGAAAATCGTTAACATTACTTTAATGATTCAAAAACAGTGCCTTATGCCGATGGAGAGAGGATAAGAGAGAGAGAGAGGAAGCGAGAGAGAGAGAGGAGATAGAGAGATAGAGATGTCGAACGCCTTTGAGTATCTAAATCTCAATTGGAAATTCTTCTCCCTTGCGGAAAAGCTTGGGACTGGGGATTGAACAAAAAACAAAACGTTTTTTGGGCAATTAATTCTTTTCTTAGAAAGCTTCGAATTTCTTACGCCAACTTTACATACAAAATGTGTAATCTGCACGTGGCTTTGACAAAGACACAGTATAAGGCCAGTGTACAATATGTTCGTAACCGATCGAGACGAAGGTCGAGTGATAATTAAGACTGACATGTTTTGATAACAACACGAAGACTCAAGCCCTCTTAATCTCGGGAGATGAAAAGTTACTGAAAACAATTATAGCTTTGAACGGACAAAGAAAATCTCTCTCTTTCTATATTCTACGTTATATATTATTCTTATACATTATGTTATGCGAATCTGAACACACATTTAAAACATCCTATCTCTATGCTATCTAGGAATCTGAAAAAAAAATGTTGCACAAAATCTTATACACAATATTTTATGACAATCGAAGAGGGGAAATATGCATTTTGACAGTAGCAATTATATAATTAAATATTGTATATATATATATATATATATATATATATATATATATATATATATATATAATATATAATGTATCTCTAGGGACCAGAAGACACATGCATGAAATGATATATGGATTAAGCTTCCCCTCACTTTTGTAGCCTATACGATGAAGACTGAGATTTTAATTCTAGAGAGAGAGAGAGAGAGAGAGAGAGAGACTAAGTCTCCGGGTTACTTGTACCATCCTGGTCAATAAAAAAAAAAAACAAAAAAAACTAAGTATGTTTGCTTCTTGCCAAAGTTGTTATAACCAACATTTAAGGACGAGATGGTCCTTACATATGGAAAATTGGTGTGGACCTGAATAAATACACTATTTGTACAGAGTAAGAGAGAATCCAGGCTGGGACTTAATAGGTCATTCAGAGCTGAGAGGGAAAGTGAGTAGAAAGGTTTGAAAGGTGTAAGCAAGAGGAAAAATTCTCAAAGCAGTTGCACCTTGAAACATCTGTCAGTATGGAGATGGAAAAAGGGTGTGAATGGAGGAACAATAAAAGGAATGAAAGGGGGTTACAGATATGGGCCACAGGTACTTTGCAAAAGTAAAACCTACAGTACACCGCTTAAGGTGCACTGACACGGCACTACCCCCTTACAGAAGTTTAGACATATCTTACTTCAACTATTAGGCCCCGTCCACACGAACGAGCTCTGCTCGGTAAACTTTGCTCGGTGTGACGTCAGAAATGGAGAAACCGCGAGCAAAGCTTCGCACAGGACTTCCCTAATGTTTAGCAAAGTATCAAGGCTTTGCCTGGCAAGGGTTCTTCCCTGACGGAAATTCTTCTTCTAATAAAGGGATAAAAGCTGTCACATTAAAGACATGCCGTCACTTACGAATATATATCATGCTGCTTTTGCACAATATATATATATATATATATATATATATATATATATATATAATATATTATATATATATGCAGACATATACATCTACATACATACATCACACACGCATACACACACTCATATATATATACACGCACACATACACACGTATATATATATATATATATATATATATATATATATATATATATATATATATATATATATATATATATTTTAAATATATATACTTATCTATCTATTCATTATTATTTTTATTATTATTATTATTATTTATTATTATTATTTTATTTTTATTATTATCATTATTATTGATGATGACGATGACGATGACTTACTATTACTATTACTACTACTATTACTGCTATTACTCATTACTGTACTATAACTATTACTATTACTATTACTACTTCTACTATAACTACTACTACTACTACTACTACCACTACTACTACTCTATACTATTACTATTACCTATTACATTACTATTACTACTATTACTATTAATCTACCATATACTAACTAACCAATCATACTGGTTCTACCACTTTTCCTACTAATACTAATACTGCTGCTTTTTAATACTTGCATTTGCAAAAGCAACTTCACCGGTTAATTTTTTGTAAGCTATAGCTGTTGGAATCAATGTAACAATTATAATTCATTCACATTTTTTTTTTCTCTCTCTCTCTCTCCCCTCTCTCTCTCTCCCTCTACCCCCTCTCTTTCTCTCTTAGTACATATAAAATATATGTGCATATGATGTACATCATGTGTGTGTGCATACATATAATTATTGTTATATGTGTACTGTATGTGTCCACGTTACATATATAAATGATAATCATAAGTACATCCCAACCTCTATGAGAGATTTCTAGACCCGCCACTGATATCAGATATACGACTGGTGTGGATTTGATGTTTTACGTATTGGTAGGTCTCACCCTAGGGTAGTCTTTCCTCAGGACTTCATAGATTTGTTTGCAGGTTTCTGGAATTATTGCACTCTAAACTCTGCTTGGAAATCCTTAGTGCTCTATTGTAGTGATCTGTAGCTGCATCCTGTTGACAGAAAAAAAGTAATGTTGAATGCAGTCGAGCTTCAGCTGAAATACTTTGCCTCATGTTGGTATCTTCTTTCATTATATATGGTTCCACTTTCGATAAGATGTTATAAAAAGTGTTAGGGTCCATTCTCATATAGTTGATGAAATCTGACTCATAACCATGTTTCAGTTCCCGCAATATTGTCACGTGACTTCCTATGTCTTCTCTTCTTCGTAACCACTCTTTACACCACATCCTTTTCTGCTTTGTTGCCTTTATCTTTGCACACATTGCTATAACAATAGACAGCGCGATTTTCTTCTTGCGTGTCCTGCGATCCATGCTGCCCTACACAACTTGATCCTGTGTCAGTCACTGCCAGTCTTTCACTACCCAACCACCGTCGTTTGGACAGCAGCATAAATGCGTTCGACAGGCTTAGCTCGCTTGTGGATCACCGAAAACCCTAAATTTACCTTTTAACCTCAAAAATCAACCCGTTCAGATACTGTCTATAAACAGGGTGCGTCCAGCGCTCCCCTAACAAGTGCCAGGGGAACCATCAAACTTTGTTAAATAGGTTTTAATTTGATCATGGGATGATGACTAGTCGTTTGCCTCGACCACTTTATTCTGTATTATTGCATTTGACCCTGAAAGCATGAAGTTTATCCATTTTCTAAATACTCTTTTTTCCTTAAGAGGTCCATACTATACTTCAATTTTAATTATTTTTCTAGTAAGTGCAGTCTCTGCAATTTTTATCATATTTAGTCTAGTGCAGTCTCTTTCTGCATTTCCCTTCACCTCTTCTTACTTCTTCCTAATGAACACCATATTCTTTTTAAGCATGGAATTAACTTTTTAAAAGATTATATTATTCAGAATATTTAAAGTAAAGATACTGCCTCCAAACTTCATGCCATAACTAGGTTTAAAGAAAACCAAAACCAGCCACAATCTTTTTTTTTACTCGTTCCATGAACCTACTATCCCTTTTCGTCCACTGTACTTAAAGGCCCATAACTTACCACATAACGTAGTTAAATGTTCAACTGGTCTTTGGGCACCTCCAACTCTTTATAATGCATCAGTCTTTACAAATTTTTAATTTTATTTTAAATATTCATTGATTACTCTGTTCAATATAAATCCCTTTCTGGATTTTTGAATGCCTTTTTATATACAAAGTTCACTAAAGAACAATTTTAAAACAGTGGCAAAGAACAATTATGAACTAAACCTTGAGCTATCCAGTCCCCCATCACTACAATAAAACAAACTTGAAAATTTGCTTTTTTATTAGTTTAAATAAATAAAAACAATAGTTTACATCAGCTGGAGATATTTATAAAAAAATATTACGCAATACAGTTACTTTTAAAATATTTTACAGCTGCTTCTTGAAATTCTTCTTGAGATCATCAATCACGCTCATGAAGATGCCGGGCCTGTTCTGCTCGCCGCCGAAAATGCCGTGTTTCTTCTGGTCGTCCCCGAAGAGACCCCCGAATTTCTTGTTCTCCTCCTCCGGTCGGTAGGTGAAGGTCTCCGTCCTAGTCCTGACAATGTAGGACACGGAGGTCACGGGTAGCGTTTCGTAAATGATTGTTTCGGAGAGCGCCGAACACACCCTGGACACTGGGACAGTCAGGGTCACGTGGACCAACTCGTCCACATTCTCGGTCACAGTCACTGTCCACTCGTACAGCGGTTCAAGCGTGGACGTTATGGCGACCGTGACCACCTTCAAGTCGTCCTGGTTCACTGCCGACGCCTCGACGTTGTCGTAAGAAGTCACCTTCGACGTCATCTCGACGGTCTCTATTCGCGGTTCGGTCAGAGTGACGCTCATGACCTCCGTCTTGGTGATCAGGTGACGGGTAGTCCTCAACTCATAACGGGTGGGTTCGACGGTGACGAGCAGCGTGGTGAACGTCGGGGAGAAGACGGTGGAAGTGTACTTCGATATGAAGATGCTCCTCTTCGAGGTCATGTCCACCGTCAAGGTCTCTGTCACGGTCGACAGGAGAACTTTCTCCACCTGGTAGGTCATGGCTGGTTCGTGGTAGTAGGACGTCACCTTCTCGAAGAGGGGGGAGATGCTGTACCTCGTGATGACGGTGCTGAAGGTCTGCGGGATGCACTGTTCGACCGGCGCTGCTTGAACAGGTTTGGGAATGTAAGAGATTTCTAGATCCAACTCCGGCAGTGGTGGTGGTGGGCTCTTGAATTTGATGGCGGCAGCTACAGCCAGCAATGCTGAAAGGTAAACGGGGAACAACATTCTTGTGTTTTCTCAGGGGGTCTATTAAGGTCTTCACAGACAGCCACGTCTTCCTTGTTCGTTGGTAGCAGGCAGAATGAATACAACACCTTTCCTCCTCTTCTTGTATAGTCGGTTAGGGCGATCGTAGAATAACAACTATGCGATTGCTCTGTTCACTTGTTTGTGTGTAAACAGCTGTGGGGAAAGACTAATTATCTGGATGCTCAAGAAACAGTTTAAGAAATTTTCTTTGCAAATGTACTTGTCGGTATTGATAATAATTCTGCAAATAAAAGTGCATTGCATTATACATTCACTAAAAAATATATATAAAGTCAGTCAATCGTTAATACTTTGTAAAGTATAATTACCGTATTTCTTTCTGATAAATAGGATTTTATAGTTTCTACCTTATGACTGAAGGGATTTGCTTCAAATTTTTACCTCTTATTCTACAACTAATCATTTTTCAGGAGACTCCGGTCAGCCATATTTGCATTAAAAACTATTTCAGGTTTTTTAGGCAAAAATGGCAAAGAAATGATAGGGCACTAAATACATCTAAAAATACCAACCTAATGTAACCTATATGTGTGTTTACTACTGGTTATATTTTGCCGTATTATGGACGGGGTTTGGCGCCCTGTATATTGTTTGGTCTTATAAATCGTAGTTTGATTAATTATTTTTCACTGTTATTAAGCATTGGCGAAAGTTATGTATTGAGATGATTTGTGTGTGTGTGTGTGTGTGTGTGTGTGTGTGTGTGTGTGTGTGTGTGTGTGTGTGTGTGTGTGTGTGTGTGTGCGTGTGTGAGTGTGTGTTTTACAAGGTAAAATTATAAATCATAGTGTGGGAGGTGGCTAGAGTCGTTCCAAAAAACAAAATGAAAATTCTCTCATAGGGAAATTTAGACATTCGACCTCCAAGTTCATTTTTTTTTGCAGTTGAAAAAATCATAACATCTCTTTCCAAAAAAAATTTGTAATGAAAGAAATTGTATTGGAAAATTATTTTCCAGCCGACAAGATACCTATATAATTGTACTGCACTCAGTAAAAGTTTCATTTAGTTCCGAAAAAAGTAAGTTTTGTTGGGACCTTCAGGGGAATTCTGATACAAGCAGAACATTTTATAAAGTTACCCATATATCATTATAATCCGTTTTCTCTATGAGCTACCTTTAGAGAAAATGAAATATTTTAGTGGGTGACTATTATTTTTGAAAAAATTTTGTTGATACTTTTACTTTTTTTCATTTTGTCGTTCACAGTGCCTTGAAAATGATGAAAAAATTGTAATTGAACCAATTTAAATACTTTTTAACAATATATCTTCAAGATATGTTTATTTACGCATAAAACAGTCCGAAACAGTGTATAATTCCTTCCACCTATCCAGACTTGGAGTCATAGACATTTTTACGTTTTTTGTCTTTTTTAGAATTTGTCATTCACAGTGCCATATAAGCGAAGGAAAAATTGTAAATAAATAAATCTAATCCCATCGCTTCAAGATGTGTTTATTTAGACATAAAAGTTAAAAACTCTTAACTAAAATTCGATCATTCTTAAAAAAATTCGGCGGTCAGCGTGCGTCTTAAAAAGAGTTAATCCTTACTAATAATGCACAAGGTACTGTCTTATGTACAATGTTGCCCCTTTTGTAAGTAAAAGACATTCCATCTAACGTCTCTTGAACCGCATCTAGGAAAATTTTTATACCAGACTCCCTCTTCTTCATTGCCACACTTTTGAATTACAGTATGCATCGTCCTAATACCATAATTGGTGTTAGATTTTCACTCTTCTGCATTTTATTATTTTGACACTACTGTACTCTTGCTGTACCATTTCTATGGTGTTGGGCGAATTCTTTCCCTCTCAAGACAAAGTTTTCCCAATCGACACTCAAGATAGATGGACATGCAGCACTACTACATCCATTTTCGCAGAATTCCAACCATTATCTCCTCGGTTCTATTCGCTTCAGTTTCTAATTGCATTCAACAAATTACTCTTAGTTAATTTTCATGTGTAATGTGCTGTAAACCTTATTACAGCATTCAGTGCCCCTGGCCTGTGGTTGTAAGTTAATGAAGCCTTACTCTTGGGTAATGAATGGTGACCTCATCATTTTTCTCATTATTAATTTCATGTGCGGTTTACTTTATTTTCAGTATAGTATCTAGAAGTAGAATTGATACCAATTTCATAACGTCAATGCATTTTCTCTTGCTAGTCCTTATGACAAGTTGGATGATCAACTTTCACGACAGATTGGAATGTAATATAGAATTTAGGCCAAATGCCAAGTGTGGGGTTTATAAGGTCATTCACCACTGGAAGGGAAATTGAGAAAAAGCAAGTTTGAATGGTGTAACAGGAAGAAAAACTCAATTACCCTATGAAACGATTGTTAGCAAAGGGTGGATAGCATGATGGAACAAAGATAATTGCAATGGAGAGGTACTACAGTAAAAGGAATGAAAGGGGTGGTAGCTAGGGGCCGAAGGGATGCTGCAAATAACCTAAGTAATGCCTACAGTTCACCGACAGCCTTATTCCCCCACAGGGCAGGCCGCAAAATTTCTTGTTCGTCCATATTACAAAGTAATAAATAACAATCCTTTGTTTTATTGGCAAGTCTTTTTTTTATAAATTTTGTTATTAAACATTAACATCATTCTTTAGTAGTAGGAAATACAAGTGATAGTAGGGAAATTATATATACCTATATATGCAATGACATTATAAAAGAAAAGGTTCAGTTTTGAAAAAAAAAAAAAAAAAAAAAAAAAAAAAAAAAAAAGGATTTTGACAAAGGAAAACTCTATTTCTGGGGAGAGACCTGTGTCGCCAGGTGAAAAGGGATCCTGCTATTTACTTTTCCAGTATAAATAGTTTCTAAATATACCAGAGAAAAAAGCTAGCATTGTTATGCAGAGGTTACTACCCTCGCGCGAGCACCCAAAGGGTGTCGGGTATAAAGTTTGGGGCGTGTGAAAGCCACTATTCACAGGTCTCCTGCCATTTAGAGTCTTCCCTCTCAAAAACCTCCATATGGGGTCTTCCAAACCACATCGAAAGTGAACTTCTATCACCAGAAATACACATCTTTCACCCCTCAGTGGAACACCCGAGAATCAAACTCGCGGCCAACCAGGTGGCACGCCAACACCATACCAACCACACCACTGAAGCGCTCTTCCTTGGTAGTTGTACTAGTTACTTCTTGGTACTTACAGTTCTTCCTTTTCATACTATAACATTCTACGAATATGTCACATTTTTATCCCTTCACACTCACACAGTCAATTAGCCCTCTGACTAAGTAATGTTTATAGTGTCAACTTCGTCCTCGCTGGACATTTTTCAATACAAATTCTTCAGATACAATATGTTTCCATCTCCCAACCTCAGTCATAATCTCAACTATTACAGGGAAAGGGCAAGATTCTTAACTAACTGATTCCAAAAGTCCATGGATGCTGTTAACCCATACTTAAGAATGAAAAATCCAAAACTTTGGCTAAAAAGTATTTTGTTTTTATAAGATTTTACTCTAGCACCCTATATTTTACTGACCTTGGTTCTCTCACCTTTGTGCACAAAATTAATGAAACTAGCAGCAAACTGACAAACTAGTTTATTGTTAAAAGTGTATAATCTTGTTCTCAAGAACATTAAGAGAAAACTATAATACCACTACTAATGCTTTTTTCAAGAACAGATTAATCAGACAATGTAAAATGCCAAGTTTTCATTGCTATTAACAAGTGTTCCAAGGAAAGGCGTTGCAACAAGTTACAGTATACAATGACTAATTTCATAAAGTACTGATGTATAAAAAGGCTGACTGCAGTATGTTTCTGTGGGTCTGTCATCAAGCTGGAACATTTTAACAGAAATTTCAACTAATGTAGCTGGCTAAGGAGAGCAAAGCAGCAGATGCACAACCGTGTTTAAACACACACGAAATTAAAATCATACTTTATTTGCTAGTTTGAATGTAAGTATTTCACCACAAAGATCTTCATTTTTCACGTTATAAATAACATTAGTCATCAGCAAAAATACATGCTAGCTATTCAGCTTCAGATACCAGTAAAATTGCAAGCAGATAATGACATATTCTGAAAGATGTCCAAGAGGCAGTCAACATTAACTTTACAATCTTATAAACATGTAAAATCTTCATTTCAAAATTTCAAAATTCAAAATCCCAGTCCTTGATCAACTTTCCACCTCGCAGTCACTAACTCGTATCTTTTTTCTAGCGAGAAGAGAGAGTCTGATACGACATCTTTCAAAATAGCTTTCCTGGACACCAGCAACCACACTAGTAACCTAAAAAGCTATTGGGATATACATTTTAAAAACTTGACCATTTTGAAACTACAGAGGGCCCCAGATTTCTCTCTGGACCATAACTTCCCATCATTCGCGGGAAATTTGCCTATTCGTAGTATTCTTCTATGACAAACATCCACAAATTCATGGTTTTTTTTTATTTCATCATAAAATGCACTTTTCGTGATGACACTTAAAAAAACCAGGTATAAAAATGTTTAGTTGGTTTTTCTTGAGTTTTAACTAACAAAATAATAGTCCGTTTTAAGCATTTTTATAGGGGTACCCCTCCCTCTCAAATATGGGGGGCCACAGTATGTATTTACTATTGCTTTTAACCTATAGATTTTTTCAGAGTTATATAGCTTTGGGTTTTTTCCTTAATGCCAAAGAATACCATGGAATAAATTATTTATGTACTTTTGATTATGGCACAGTGCATGAATCCTCTTAAAACAAATTTCCCTTCCAGCTAGTTTTAAATAGCACAAAGCTTCCTGTTCTCTCTCTGTTACATGGTGTTTATCAAAAACATTCAACTTCTTAGCTGTACTTTACACTTTAACTACTGTACATAAATTAATACTGTATCAATAAATATCAAGATCTAAAGCATCATGTGTAAAAAGAATTTCACTTGGAATATATTTGCCATGTTAGTCATAAATAGCATGTTACAGAAGTCTTTCCAAAAATACAAAGATGTGTTACTTAAAAACAATCAGCTCTTCTCTTGACTGTGTTCCCCTTCACTTCCTTGGCTGCTTCCCTGCTTCTTCTCTGCAATGTCTTTCTGCTTCTCTTCCCATTTTTGCAGGGCAGTCCCTGGCACATGGTCATATCCTTTTTGTAAAGACGCACCACTGAAGTCAAACCCTGGATTCTGGAGAGAAAAAAAGTACCATAACACATAAAAGAAATTCAATGGCATAAATCATTGGATTTGAATAATTAAATCATTCAAAAAATAAGAAATTCTTCCATACATATATACACTATATATGCTTCAAAAATCACAGTCCTTAGCAATATTTTCTTGGAATTTTTTGAGAAAAAACTCTTACCAAGATTTTTGCCCCCAAAAATTTTATGGTTTAGGTATGTGGATGATATTTTCTGTATTTGGCCAGTTCACGAAAATCTCCAAGAATTCCTTCATAATCTCAATAATTTAGTCCCTTCTATAATATTTACTGTAGAGGAAATTGCAATTTGAATTTTCTTGATGTAACTGTCCACAGAAATGATAGAATTTTCACCTTTTCAGTCTTTCGGAAATCAACTAACATTGCCTATTTTATTCATTACTACTCCAATCACCATCAAAATATTAAATTCTCGGTTTTTTCTGGGATGAACCTAAGGGCTTTACATATCTGTAGCCTGCAGCTTATTGACGCTGAGATTAAAACTATTTATGATATTACCTTGAAACTTAAATACCCAAGGACTTTTGTAGATATGGCATGGAAAAGAGTTAGAAAAACCTTTTATTTAACTAATGACAAACTTGAATTTAATAAGCATAACATCCTAAAATTACCCTATGATGAAAGGTTTTTAGAAATTCCTAGAATTTTAAAGCTTTTTAACATAAATGTTGTTTTCAGTAATATTAATGTCAAGAGTTTAGTAATCAAAAATTCTCCTAAAGATCTTCCTGGCTGCATATATGAAATTCCTTCCAAAAAGTGTGATACAGTCTATTACGGACAGATCGGTAAATCTCTTTCACAACGTCTCAAACAACATCAATATTCTGAGAGAACTGGGCAAATATCGAATGCATTATTCGTACATATGAGAGATTTAGACCATCCTATTAACTAGAGTCAAGAAAGAGCCTTAATCCCATTTAATGACACAGTTAAAAGGAATATCATTGAATCTTGTTTCATCAAGTCAAATAATGGAAATGTTCTAAATTTAAGTCTTGGTTTATTTAAACTTGATACCTTCATAATGAAAAAAGTTGTAGATAAATATAAGCAACAAAATTAATGTAGTATTCAGTTTTTACATGTTTTGGACTATACGGATACGTTGTAGTTTCTGTTAGGGTTAAATATATGTTAAGGTTTGTGACCGTGCGATATCCGATAATCCTGGATTATCTCTTTAATTTTTACCCTTTCGACTATTAACCATCTGGTATTCTTGATCTTGTTGTTTACCTGATAACTTTCTTTCCTCCTGTATTTCATTCGTTTCTTGACAATGTCATAGTAAAGAAGAAAGCGCTTGGATTTCTGCCTATCGTTTTCCTGTGGTATTCGCTTATATACTATATAGTACATGTATATATACTGAGAGGAAAAAAATCAAATACCTGTAAATACAAAAACTTTAACAAACTCTCCATATACTGCTATCATAAGATCACAGTTTCACATACACATGAAGATTAGGAACTCAAAATTGTATCAAACCATTTCCCATATGTACTGCTATCCGTTGATCTTGCCTCTGGGAGGAAGCCTTTAGATCCACACACTTTGGCTACTTTCTTTAGAATGATTCACAAATCTATAATGTAGCAACAGTTTTCAGATACAGATTTCCAAGTAAAACTGGCTACCAGTGATACCTTGACAAGCTACAACGATTACAATAAACTAACAAATTAGACAATAATTTTGGAATTTTTTGCTCTTGCTCTCCACACTGCCTCCCTACAGCTTTTACATTTACTTACTGTATGATATGCTTTACTTATGCCTTTGACACCACTAAATCTTTCTGACACTATCAAGCCTAATTTGAGGGCAGCTACTTCTAGTTCTCCCCCAGGCCAGGGGGAAAGGGGGTGGGTTACACTTATGAAAAAGGTATCCCAGCACATGCTCTATGCCCATAGAAGCCCAAGAGAATGTGTAAGAGTTTCCCTTGGTGCCTCCTGCATATGCTAATGACACTGACAGCTCAAGCGATGCCTGATAGTGTAGGTGTGTGATAACAACGACTTTTCATTTACAGCCTTTAAGACCACTGAAGCTTTGGATAAGGGGTCTTGCTGTTATTCCTGCTGCCCTGCTCAAGAAGTCAACATGCTTGACTCTCCTATTGCTGTCATAGTTCCTGTACGAGAAAACACAAGGCTTTTGCTCCAGCAGCTGATGGTACTTCTTATCTTCTGGTACCTGCCTCAACCTTGTCCTCTGATATTCTTGAAGAGAAGAGTAAAGAACAATGAGTGTATAGTAGCAAGCTCCTCCTCCTCTTTTGATCCCTCTTCCTTTCATGGGAAGAAGTCTGGAAAAGGGCCTCTCACAAGTCCTATCAGGATTCTCTCAGTCGAAAATCAGATTCATTTAGGTTCACTTGATTGAGGAAATGAATATCATAATATCATAAACTTGTTTGGTGAATTATTGTAGGCTGTTTTATTTCTTGAAATAATCCTTATGTAAACCTCCGCTGGGAAAAACAATATACGTCTCTCATGCGAAATATCATAACGATCTTTAAACCAAATAATCGTTATGTAAACAATATTTAAACCAATTAATTATGTAAATGATATTGAAACCAAATATTCGTTATGTAAACAATATTTTAACTGAGGTTGTGCTTTACAGGAAGTCTACTGTTCTTCTCAAATGAGGAGAATTGCCAAGAACTCTTTCTTTGCCTCTCATGTTTCTCTGGAGGTATGAAATGGAGAATCTGCACTGTTCTTTGGAACCTGTTTGGGCAGACTGAGGCTCATGTGACAAATCACCACTGTGCAAAGCTAAGCAGTAAGGTACTGCCTGTGAATTCATGAACCAATAATGAAATGTGAAATCCGGAGTCAAACCCTCATCAAAAGCCAATTAACCGTTCACTATTTATTACTTATCACTTAATCATACTGACAGATAGGGAACGAATACTACTGAACCAAAACCAGTACCACCTTGGCAAAGTTAATGAGGCTTTTCTACTGTATGAAAAAAAACTTGAGTTTAATAATTACATACGAAATTTTCTCTTAACATGTAATGAAAACAGAAAACTACAAAGAATAAAGAAAATCATTCTGCCATCTGAGTATATATTGCATACAGTATTTCACCATAAATCGCTGTAGTTTTGTATTCAAGGAGGAATTCTCAACCACTATCCTCACATAATAGAACACGATACTTATTTAGTCAGTGCAATACAGAAAATTGTTTATTTCAGTAAATAACGATGACCAGAAATGAAAAACTAACATCGAAATTGACTATGGCATCCCTTCCTCCCTTTGAGGCAACAAAAGTTTAAAGCACACTTAGCTGGGCTAAATCCTTGGTTGAAGTACAATTCTTATGTATTAGCCCATGACCAGCTGCTCAAATGTTAGAGCTCACTTTTCAATAAATAACTGGTAAATACTCAAAACTGGTACACCTAGTATATTGTTCTGAAGGTATTTCAAAGAATTTCACATACTATATGGTTAGAACTGTCTGACTGAATATAGTACTGTTGTTTAATAGCTGAGAGAATTACATTGCCATATAGTTTATCTGCTTCTAAGTGGAGATATTGAGCCTGAAAATCTAAAAATTTATAGCCTGTAAATCAATAATTCCCTGAGTTTTCAGTAGATATCTGTAGCCTAAAGAAAGTTCTTGTACCATACTTATTGTATGTATTTATGTATTCACACAAGGTGGGGGCAACTGAAATTAAATTGGTATATCTTTATAAATTGAAGAGGTGAATTGGTTTGAAAAACAGCTTAACCAGACCACTGAGCTAACAATCTTTGCCCTCATAGGCTTACCCAGAAATGGACTGAAAAATTTTTTATACGCATCGTGTCCTTGACTCCCACATACCGATAAAAAAAAGATTTGCCTTCCTTAAACAGTTTGCCCTTTAAGCACACTGCTATACAACCAGGGATATTGTAATAAAGACCAAAAACAATATAGTATACTGTATTGAATGACCCTAAAAACTTTACCCACAAATCCTTTTGCTATCTACATCAAGGAGTCTTAACTACCCATCATTTCTGAGCTAAATTATTATTTTTTTATGGCAAAATAATTGTAGTACTGGTATAGGATTACATGAAGTTTAAAAAGAATAATTATATTCTCCTTTGAACAACAGTACTGAGTACATCTGATTATGCGGCTGTAGAAATAAGACTATTAGCTCAGTTATATTCTTAGTTCCAACTTAATTGTATGGCATTACTCAATGTTAGACACTGAACAATTCCCAATAACTTCACTGCAACATAACAATAAAGCAAAACACAAAAAGTTATTTGCATTCATCGATGGTTTAGTACTTACCCAGTTAAGGCAAAATGATATTGTTATGATACAATAAAGTTTTATACATACTTACTTGGCAGATATATACTTAGCTATTAGACTCCGTCGCCCGACCGGAATTCGAATTTCGCGCACACGCTACAGGTAGGTCAGGTGATCTACCAGCCTGCCGCTGGGTGGCAGGAATAGGAACCATTCCCGTTTTCTATCAGATTTTCTCTCTACCATCTGTCTCCTGAGGGGAGGATGGGTGGGCAATTAATTGTATATATCTGCCAGGTAAGTATGTATAAAACTTTATTGTATCATAACAATATCATTTTTATACATTCAACTTACCTGTCAGATATATACTTAGCTGAATCACACCATTGGAGGAGGGTAAAAGACAGCTAATAACTGATTTAGACAGAAATCACAACATACGTTGTAGGTAATAAATAATTAAAACCTTGGTTCCTACCTGATTAGACTGAAGACTTCATGGTTACTGTCCAGGAGTCTGCTTAGTCTCAAGAGCCTCAGCGATATATTGATCTATGGCTAAGAGTTCTTGTAGGTCTGCCAAAGGGATCTTACCCGCTTACTCGGCAGATCCTGGAAGGACTATGTCAAAGGGTGCTGATCCACTTACTTGACAAGAACCTTATTCAAGGAGCACAACACCGATCCCGATCACCTTAACCTAACACCCGTGTTAGTTCTAAGATTGCAAGGAGTTATCCCCGAACCCCTTGCAAACAACCAATAACTCAAATCACAAACATACATATAACGTAAAAGTACAAAAAAGGAGAAAAAAAAAATACATTTTTGTACAACCTAGCTTGTAAGATATGGTGTTCCCCCCGTATTCGCGGGGGATGCGTACCAGACCCCCCTGTGAATAGTTAGAATCCGCGAATGTTTGGAACCCTATAAAAGCGCTAAAAACAGCCTATTTTGTTAGTTAAAACTTAAGAAAAACCACTAAAAATGTTCATACTTGGTTTTTTAATAGTTTTATCACAAAAAGTGCATTTTTATGATGAAATTGATCACAAAAACCAGGAATTTGTGGATATTTCTCATAGAAAAATACCACGAATGCGCGAATTTTCCGCGAATAATGCGGGGAAACGTTCCCGAGAGAAATCCACGAATGTGTGAGTCCGCGAATCCGGAGAACGCGAATACGGGGGGTCCACTGTACATTCGCAGTTCCTTACTGACAAAAGCAACGGCCGCCTGTGCGACGTCAAGCACCCTTGCCAGTAGAAAACCAAGAACCCATCTCAAAAGGGAGGTTTACGTACAAATATATAAACAAAATATATAAATTTTAAGGATCGGTATGTGTTCCAAGCCCCAGCACTGTATCCGCTGATACGAAAGGACCTAGAGAGAAGCACTTCTCATAGGTAACTTTGACATCTTTAAGATAATGAGATGCGAAGACTGAATTGCACCTCCAGTAAGTCGCAATCCTAAAATGTCTTTCATGACATGTTTTTTATTAAATGCTAAAGATGCGGCTACAGCTCTTACCTCATGAGCCTTCACTCGAAGAGTTCTTAAGGAGTCATCGTGCATTTGCCATGAGCCTCAGTAATTACGCTCCTGACAAAAAATGCTAAGGCATTTTTGGACATGGGTCTCTTTGGATCCCGAACCGCGCACCATAGACTTTGTTTACATCCTCCTAGTTCTTTCTTCTTCTTGAGATAGAACTTAAGAGCTCTTACCGGGCATAAAGTTCTTTCCATTTCCTCTCCCACCAAGTTCGAAAGACCCTTCACTTCAAAACTCCTAGGCCAGGGTTTTGAAGGATTTTTGTTCTTGGCCAGAAACAGAGTCTGGAAAGAACAAATAGCTGAATCTTTCTTAAATCCCACTTGAGAATCAAGGGCGTGGATTTCACTCGTTCTTTTAGCTGTTGCTAAGGATAACAGGAAAATACATTTTCTCGTCAAATCCCTAAACGAGGAATGGTGAGGAGGTTCAAATTTTTCTGATGAAAGGAATTTAAGCAACACATCCAGATTCCAGCTCGGAGTACAAGAAGATATGGATTTAGAGGTCTCAAATGATCTTATTAGGTCGTGAAGGTCCTTGTCTTCTGCTAAATTTAGGCCTCTGTTCCTAAAGACCGCAGAGAGCATACATCGGTAGCCTTTAATAGTAGAAAACCGATAAAACTGGGATTCCTCTCTAAGAATATCAGAAAATCGGCAACGTGGTCATAGAGGTATCGGAGGAGGACAGCTTCTTCTTTCTACACCATCTCCTGAACACATCCCACTTCGATTGATAGACCCGAATAGTTGACGATCTTCGGGCTCTAGCGATTGCTTTCGAAGCTTTGCTTGAAAAGCCTCTCGCTCTGACAAGTCTTTCGATAGTCAAAAGGCAGTCAGAGCGAGAGCGAGGAGGTTTTGATGATACCTCTCGAAGTGGGGTTGTTTGAGAAGATCTATCCTGTTTGGAAGAGATCTGGGGAAGTCCACTGTCCATTCCTGTACCTCTGTGAACCAATCTTGAGAGGGCCAAAATGGGGCGATGAGGGTTAGTCTCGTCCCTTTCGATGCTACAAACTTTTTCAGTACTACTCCTAGCAGTTTGAATGGGGGAAAGGCGTAGGCATCCAGGCCTGACCAATTCAACAGCATGGCATCCACCGCTATCGCTCTCGGATCTTCCACCGTGGAGCAGAAGTTCTCTATCCTTCTGGATAGGAAGGTTGCAAACAGATCTATCTGTGGCCTGCCCCACAGGGACCACAGGCTCTGACACACTTGATCGTGGAGAGTCCACTCTGTGGGGAGAACTTGGTTTGTCCTGCTGAGTCTGTCCGCCCTCACATTTTTCTCTCCTTTTACGAATCTCGTTAGGAGGGTAATGTTTCTCTCTTTTGCCCAAGATAACAGATCCCTCGTTATCTCGTAAAGAGAAAACAAGTGAGTCCCCCCGTTTTCTGATATAGGCCAACGCCGTGGTATTGTCTGCGTTGACCTGTATCACCTGATTTTCTTTGACCTCCGGTTGGTTTCGAAGAACTTCAGTGCTAGGAATACTGCGTACAGTTCCTTGGCGTTTATATGCCAGGCTTCCTGTTCCTTCTTCCATCGGCCTGACACTTCTCTTACTCCTAGAGTCGCTCCCCATCCCATCTCTGATGCGTCTGAGAATAAGATTTGGTCTGGGTTCCGAACCTCTAGAGACATGCCCTCGTTCTTCTCCAGAGGGACCAGCCACCACTTTAGGTGATTCTTCACCTCTAAGGGAATCGAGAAAGTGTCTGTAAGTGGAGAGGCCGAAGCACAAGGCCCTGAACTGGTAGATCTTTCCTTGTGTCATATATCTGAGATACTTCCTCGACGATGGGTGAATTGGAACATGAAAGTAAGCATCCTGAAGGTCCAGGGAGACCATCCAATCTCCCGGACGCAGGGCTGAAAGAACCGAAGCAGACGTCTCCATGGAGAATTTCTTCTTCTCCACGTATTGGTTCAGGATGCTCACATCTAGGCCAGGTCTCCATCCCCCCGAAGCCTTCGGGACTAAGAAAAGGCGGTTGTAAAACCCCGGGGAGTGCGGATCCTGCACCTCTTCTATTGCTTCTTTGTTCCTTATCGTTGCCACCGTCTGAAGAGGTGTCTCCCTCAGAACAGGGCCCTTGTACTTCGCCGACAATTTCTTCGGAGATGTTGACAAAGGTGGTCTGTCTAGGAAGGGTATGATGTATCCCTTTTCCAGAACAGACAAAGTCCAAGGGTCGGCTTTCCTCATGGCCCAGGCTCCTACAAACTTTAGGAGTCTGGCACCTACAGGTGTTTGGGGACGTAGTTGCTACTTCGACTTTTTAAAAGATCGGAAGGAAGACCTTCCTCATTTGTCGGAAGCCTTTCTTTTCGTTGGGGGTCGAGAGGAGGCCCCTCCACGAAAGGGCACAATAGGAGTACGAGCTGTTTTCTTTACAACAGGTACTGCCGGTCTATTCTTTTTGGTAGATTGTGCCAAAAGATCCTGCGTTGCCTTCTCAGATAGTGACCGTGAGATGTCCTTCACCAACTGAGAAGGGAACAGGTGATCCGACAGAGGAGCGTACAGTAGAGCTGACCTCTGGGAAGGGGATATCGCTTTGGTCAGGAAAGATCCAAACAGAGATCTCTTTTTCACTACTCCTGACCCAAAGAGAGATGCCAGTTCTCCCGAACCATCTTGTACGGCCTTATCCATGCACAATAAGATACTGTGCAAAACCTGGGGATCTAGAAAGTCTGGATCTCGGGTCTTCTTAGCCAGCACCCCAAGGGACCAATCCAGGAAATTGAAAACTTCCAAGACGTGGAAAAGTCCCTTAAGGTGCTGATCTAATTCGGACATGCTCCAATAAGCCTTAGCCGAGTTAAGAGAATGTCTTCTTGAAGACTCTACAAGGCTTGAAAAATCCGCTTCTGCAGAAGAAGGAAGCATCAGTCCCATAGCTTCTTCCGTTCTGTACCAAATGCCTCTCCTACCTCCAAGTTTGGAGGGAGGAGAACAATAAACCGTTTTTAAAGACTCTTTCTTAGAGCTCATCCAAGTATTCAGTGACTGAAAAGCCTTCTTCATGGATATTGCTGGTTTCATTTTCAAAAATGAAGAGGACTTCGGTGTCTTCGTACTAAAAAATAGTGATCTAGGAGAAGGAGGAGCTGCAGGGCTTAACGAATCTCCGAACTCTTGTAGGAGAAGCGAAGCTAAAACCTTATACGTAGTTGGAAAGGCCTTCACTGGTCGAAATCTCTTCCTCTGACACATCTTCCAGTTCCAAATTAGTAGGGGAACGAGTTCTTTTGGAAGACTCTTTATCCGGGGATCTTGTTTCCCGGGGAGAAATACTCCTGGTCGGAGAGGGACTGCCAGACCTAGAAGTTTTCTTCTCTTGCACTTCTAACGAGTTCTTCAGAGAGGTAGAAGTGGATACTGTCACTTTCGAAGGTCCAACCACTTTATCTGGAGTTCGACATACTCTAATAGTCTTAAGCTTGGAATGAGATCTACTTCCAAAAGAAGAATCACTGCTAGCTGATATTCCACGCCAGACAGGCGCCTGGCTGGCGCCTTGCGCCTGGCTGGAGCTTCGCACAATCCTGGCTCTGAGTGCTTGTCAGGCGCCTCGCGCCTGGTTGGCGCTTCTTGCTTAGATAGCGCCTCGCGCTGGCTGGCGCCTCGCGCCTGGTAGGCTCCTCGCGCCTGGCTGGCGCCTCACCCCTAACTTGAGTACGAATCTTGGCAGGTTTATGAAAGACTGACGAGACTGAAGAATCGTTGTCCTATGAAGATACTTCTTTCGGAGGAATCTCATATAAGGAAGTTCTAGATTTCTTTATTGGCAGAAAAGAATCCTTTCTTCTGGGAGGATCTCTAGATAGGACTCCGACGAGAGAAGCGATTGAATCCTGCATATCTCTTAAGATTCTCGTGGTTTCTTTGTTTGGGTCCAAGGGAGGGGAAGGAGAACGGTCCTTCTCAGGTTCCCACGAATCCGCAGGAGAAAGCAACAAACTTTTTGCCTTCTTATTATCCGATGGCAATTCCTCCAGAAACCGCTCAGGACTCGAGTTTAATCGAGATTCTTTCCAGCTCCTCTTCAGGGGGTGGGAAAGATCCGCTGATCTCCATCCTTTCTTGGGAGATGAATTTTCCGATGAAGAGAAACATTCACGGAGAACGCTTTTTCTGTAGCGATCTCTGGCAGTCTGAGGTGTTACAGAATCTGCTGAGGAGACGTCTGACTGGTGGGGATTCTCCACAACCTCCGTACGGCTTTTGACATTCCTTCTCCTCTGGGCTTGGGAGCTTGAAAGAGGTCTAGGCCTGGGAGCGTTGTGGAGCCAATCAGACGCCCCCTCCACTACACTGGGGACACTTAAATCACTATCCACAGCACTATTTATCTCACTATGCTTACCTTCTATAGCCGCCATTAAGTTCCATTTTCTTAAGGGCGGCTTTAAGATTTGCAATTTCCGATGTAGGATCCGTAGGATCTACAAGGGGTGTAGGCACTGAAATATTAGAAGGAGGAGCATTTATCAAAGGAGAAGAGGGTACAAAATTACTCACTACATCGCTAGAAAAAAGCTAGGCATGGTTTTGGAAGAAGACTTCCTCAACCGATCTCTTTCTAACTTCTTCAAATAAGAAGTTAGAGACTTCCACCCTTCAGCACTCAAACTCTCGCATTCGTGACAAGTGTTATCGAAAAGAGCATTCATACTTTCTACACACTTTACACACAGTGTGAGGATCAACCGAGGCTTTCGGCATTCTCACCTTGCAACCCTCATTCACACACATTCTCACAACACTTCCAGAGTCAGACATCATGAAGAAAAATCCAATCCAAATCCAAACAACGATCCACAAAAGCGTATGCCAGTACAACGATCCAAATACGTCACCAAAAGGTCCAAAACGAAGATCAATTGCGATGCAAAAAACGAAATCCCGCCGGAGAAACCAACAACGTTGTTGCCAGTAGCGCCGACAGAGAAAATCTGATAGAAAACAGGAATGGTTCCTATTCCTGCCACCCAGCTGCAGGGCGGAGGGCGGGTAGATCACCTGACCTATACCTGTAGCGTGTGCGCGAAATTCGAATTTCTGTCGGGCGACGGAGTCTAATAGCTAAGTATATATCTGACAGGTAAGTTGAATGTATAAAAATAAAAAGGCATGATAAAAAGCAATCGCCTGTAATTACAAACTTAATGCCACCAAAAACTCACCTCAATTTGAAAGCGCTCCAAATCTAATTTCTTTCTCATTTCATGTACTGTCCATGGATCAGCTAAGAACTCTTCCTTTAACAGTCCTTCCCATACTGTCTCCTTGCTGCAAACATCTGCCTTACTTAAAACTAAATGTATTAGTTTCTTGTCCTCCAAAGTCCACACTGATTCATCGCTTCTCACAACAGAAAATAATGGTCCCTGTTGAAAAAAGGAAAATAAAATAACCTGAAATTTACAATTCAAAGTTTATTTTACTACTGATAGATACATTCATCATGCATATAAGTTCTATCATAAGGAAAAATGCTAAAGCATTGGATGATATGTATATATACAAGACACACCTAAATATACATATACTGTATACAACTCTTGCTCTTTACCATGCTTCCACCCAACAGGGTTTAGTATGCAAAGCCTTAAGCAGTCTGATCAGCGTCCAACAACAGACAGTAACGTACTATCCAACCAACAGATGATCTGAATGTTATAAAGGCTAGAAGTGGTGCAAATAACTTGCATACACAAACCAATCTGTATGAGCTAAAAAGCTGTGTACAGTTAGATAAAGCTAATCGTTCAAAACAAACCATGTAACAATGGCTCAGTAATACAACGAATTCTTTGGTAATTTATAAATGAATTCAAGCCTGGCTTAACACTCCTGTTAAGACAAAAATGACCAGGTGATGTTTTGTTGCCTGGAGCAACAAATTTTATGGTTGTTTTATTTCTTCTGCTTATGGGACTTTTGAAGCATCTATTAGACCCTTACTATCTATGTAGTATAAACATGACATTTTTATAATAAAATAAGATTTGATGTATACTTACCAAGTAGATACATAACTATAGAAACTATAGCTATGTAACTACCTACTTCGTAAGTTGCATTATAAAATAGAATTTTACACATAACACTCAAAAATACATCACATCCAAATCATGACTTGTTAGAAATTCTTGTAATATCAAAATAGTTAAGTTACAAATTTCCACTCCTCCATTGTTTTCATGCATCATTTCTACATTCAAAATAGCGCAAGTATAAAATTTCACACACAAAAGACTTCATGGGGATTAGCATATCAGTGGTAGAAAGCATTCTTTATGACACCATACTGAGCCAGAGCAATTGCATTTTCACTGTATCTTCTGGGCATAGCAAAGTTCTATTTTTATTATTACCTGGGTATAAAAAATATTATAAGGTCAACAAACATTTCTTAAATTAACCCTTAATAGTAGTTTATGAACTTAGCATTGGTTATTTATGATACATTTTGGCACCTTCCCTACATTATTTGCTGGCACTGAGGATGATCATCTGTAATTTTTATTTTAGGATATTGCTACCATTGTGATTCAGTGACAGCAACTGCCTAACTACAATGTTACTAAGAGAATCAGAGGGCAATTATAAGAGAAGTACTTACTGCCCAGGCAGACTAAAATAACCTATTATTGAGAAAATATATTTTAAAACCTGATTTTCTAATATGCAAACCCATCAGTTTGTAATAACTTACAATATGCTTTGAAGCAAAAAAAATATGTATAAATTTCCACAATAAAATTAATTATTTGGATACTTGCCTACCGTTAAAGATTGCTATATCTACTCACCTGTCAGCGCGGAGATGTTGGCTATCTTTCACAGTAAGTAAGATTCATCCAAAAAAACTGTATTATCTATGACTCACTCTTCCTTACCTCAAATATTACTTCATTTAAAACGACCACTTTAAGGTGTGATGGCCGAACAGTCACTTGAATAAACTTAGATCTCGTTCCCTCCGGCACTTTCACTTCAACATGAACTTCCGCTACTGTCTGCCACCATCTGCCCCAAGGTGTAGTACAGGGCACGATTCCGCTTCTTTCATCGAAATTGGTTTCCACGTAGTCTGGCATTTGTGAATATCTGCAAAAATATTACTAAAGATTACACATTTTGTAGATAACAGAGAATCATATTAGTACAGTCATTATTTTTTTAGTTGGTCTAGTATCATAAAGGATAATTATTTAAGAATCATGATATAGGTGCCTTTAGTATTAATATATGTACTATTAGGACCTTTACTAGCAGTAGATAATACGTAGCGTCTTATAATTTTCCTACCAAGATTTTTGCTACATTCAATCCACATCCTGTATTACATCTACAACCTAAACATGCTGATCGGGAAGAGGCCAAATGGAAGTGATAAAAATTAAAATGCAAAAAGCAAGGTAGCTGTAGGGACACAGCGAAGAACCTTCAGTACCTCCTATAGTGTACTGTATATGTACAAGACACTGTCAATGGCATACCCCTACCAGGCCTAAGGTTTACGATATGTTCAGCAATATCATATTTCTATGGACCTATCATTTGGTTGTGCTGGTTTTGTTATTGAGGCATTTGTAACAGGTTATTTCATGTCATTTGTAATAAGTTATGTCAGTATTGTAACATCCATCATGACTCAACCTATATCAGACCTAGATTGTTGTAGCAATAACATGTGTAACAATGATAAGTTAGGAATTGAACTGAATGAAAAATTTAGGCCACAGGCTAAGCAAAGGGATCTATGGGGTCATTCAGCACTAAAACGGAAATTGACAGTAAAAGGTTTGAAAGGTGTAACAGGAGGAAAACCTTACAGTTGCACTATGAATCAGTCGTCAGGAGAGGGTGGAAAGTAAGATGGAAGACTAGGAATATGTTAGGATATATGGTAAAAGGAACAAAAGGGGTTGAAGGCACGATACAAAGACCCTTAAGTAATGCCTACATTGTACTGCGTGAGGTGCACTGATAACACTACCCCCTACAGGGATACAGGTTATGCTATGCTGTTAAAGAAGACATCAAAAGATAATTAGCTGTGTTACTCACAGAAGATTAAGCCACTGTTGACTGGGAGATAAAAATTAAAAATATGTTCCTTGCTAAAAATTAAACCATAAAACTTAGCCTAATACATCCTAACCTGGCATTCCATTAACATATCCTAGCCTAAGGCGTCATGCCACGAACTGGTTGGGGAGTGATTTTGGACCCTATTCTATGGAGTTTACGGCCCCTAGTCTGCAAGGAATCTCCAGGTGCATAAGGTAGGCTACCTAATTCCCAACTCAGCCTACCCAGCTAAAAGTCAGATGGTACCCGGTGATTAGCCTCAGGTACCTCAGGCCCGTAACGGGCTGAGCTAGCCTAGGTTAGGCTATGCCTAAAAAATTTTAATTTCTTGTTCCGAGGTGCTTAAGGATCTAAGGTGCCTCAGTTAAAGATGATGCCTAGAAAAAAAGAGCCTTATAAAAATCAATTTATCGTAGTACTAATTAGCCTATTCTTAAAATATTATTAAATATTACCAATTAAGTTTTGCCCATGTAGCAGTCAATAAATAACCCAGAGATGATTTTTAACATCTTAAACATGAACATACTTTCACTAAACAAAATTCCTACAAAATAGTGGGTATTGCGAGTGTTCTACACGGTGTCCATAAAGTCCCAGTACCATTACAAGTATTTATTGCTCAGAATGGTACTGGGGCTTTCTGGACACTGTAGAATGAAAGCTCTGGACTAGGAATAAAGTAATTCTGTAGCCGTAGGCCTACTGCAAGTATTTCTATTACCCTAGCTTTCTAGTCTGCGTTTATGCTTGATTATTTTATAATAATTTTACAATACTAGGTACTTTGTTTGGTGTTTCATTATCATAAAGTAAAGCAAACCTTAACCCTAAAGTAGATGACACGGCTAGGGTAGGCCTACCTTGGATGACTAGCAGTTACAATTACGTATCTTTGGGAAAGAAATTTATCGAAAATATTATAAAAATACAGCTATATATTACATCACAGATGAGATAAATGCGAAAAGTATTTGTTGGAATAATAATGGAGGAACGTAAACACGGGTTAACCAAAGCACGGTAGATAAGCATTAGGAGGTATTCCTTAAAGTCTAAAGCAACGTAGGAATCAGTCCAAGACAAAAAGATTGATTTTAAACAATCAATACACACTTAAATTACTCATTATAATAATGTTAATGTCCTAAATACATCATAACGTTAAATGAACGACATTTATGATATTATGGTCATGAATTAGCGACCAAAGAAGCATAGTACTACAGGTCTAGGTATACGTCATTATAGCCCTACTCTAAATGAGCTCACAAATGTATTAATTATTTTCTACAATGTGTTAAATGTATCATAATGGTAAATGAAAGTAAAATTTACAGTATTATGATCATGAATTACCAAGCCAAGAAGCATAGTAACTACTGAGGAAATCGGGTCTATATACGTCATTAAAGCCCTATACTCTAAAGGAACTCAAAAATGGCATTAATTAATTTCTACTTTTATTCGGCAGGTGAGAACCATATAAGTGGATACTTGTGAGTCACGAGACAAAGAGAAGTCTTTCTGGAATGCTACGACAATTTCCCCTTCGAGATGAAGAACACAAAGACTGCGTCGAGACAGAGAGAAAGAAAGAGACGCAACTTCCGGGATGACGTAAGTTAAAAGCTCTCTACGTCACGTGCGAATGACGTTTGAGAGACGGGGAAGAAGAAAGTCTCTTCCAGAATCAGCTGTTTTAGGTCGTGGATATGAGTAAAATGGACATTTATCCGCTTTATAAATTATGCGATGAGTTTATATAAGTACTTTGTGGAAGGTAAACTCCGCGGAATTATAAAGTTATTACAGTAGCGAGGATTTTTTTTTTCGTTGCGTGGAGTGGTCGTCTTCTTCCGCGTTTTTGTTTGGAGGTCATTTGTCCGTCAGACGGATCAGACCTCGTTCTTTGTTAGGATTTTTCTTGCGTAATTTGCTCTTCTTTAATGGAATACGAAGTTATGACCTACGGTGGGGAACAATTGCAACAATCAAAGTGTGGTTTATTTTCAATTAGCGGAAAGTGTTGAATGAGACATATGGCAGCTGTTTATGACTATATGTATTTTAGAAGCAAGAGCCCGTGCTCGCATGAGGCCACCTCATTCAACAGCATCAAAGAAAAATTATCAACAGAAATCCTATACTTTAGTAATAATATAAAAGACGGGATAGCCACTGCCGTCCTTAACCAACTAGGAAACGTAACACGACTGACATTCGACCATTGCAAAATCAAGGAAACAGGAGTAGCAGCTAGCTAGACCTACTATGTACAGCCCCTAATTTCAAGGGGAAATGTCGTGTCTAATAGACGAGCTGGGTCAATGAAGCTATTTAAATAGCAGATGGTCTAAAACATTCTTCCTGTTAAAACAATACATGACTGCAATCGTGTATGAGATGATGAAGAGACAACGATAGAATTCATAAAGAGACAGGAGGAACTCGTGACTTGAAGGCCTGACACGAGATAAGGCGATCATGCTAGATCCAGTTGGCCTAATGCCAGCATAAGCTCTTGCTCACGGCCAGGCCGTAACATAAGATGGAAATAACTTCAAGAAAGCCCCAACACTAAAGACGAGGGCCAGAAAACAAACATTTACATATTTAATAAACAGAATATGATCATTTTTAAAAACAATCCGCACTTTCAAAGTTCTAATTGTGAGGTCATTCTTAAGTAAACTTATCAAAAGCGATATCTTCAACGCCCATTCATTTCAAGTGCGTGTTTTACTGCATAAAATATTGCCCTAGGGTCTGATATTATTATTATTATTATTATTATTATTATTATTATTATTATTATTATTATTATTATTATTATTATTATGTATAAATCGGCCAGCTCATGACAGAGGTTAGCCTTGAAGAAAAGAGGATAATAGGAAGAATTGAAAATAAGACCTTGTATAAGATCTAGTCCACTGAAGGCGCATTCATTTTAGCATAACATGTTATATTATTATTATTATTATTATTATTATTATTATTATTATTATTATTATTATTATTATTATTATTATTACATTATTATTATTATTGAACCAAGCAACAACCCTTGCTGAAAAAAAAAACAGCCTGTTACGACAAAAGAAATATAGACGCAAAGAATAAACTAGAAAATATTAACAAAAGAGATGAATAAAAGCAATAAAGACAAAAACCTGTAAACAATGATAGGCTCGGGTGATAGCTCGACAAAAAAACAAAAGAAAGAGCGGACGAAAGAAAGAAAGGCAGAAATATTTGCACCTAGTTTGAACCACTGACTGGGCTACATGATTAGGAAGATCAACAAACATTATAATACATATTTGCAAATATAGACGCACTTGAATGCCAGGGGTTATCACAGAGTATACGATGCTGCTTCTGTATAGGTCAGTTGGTTTTCTAAAAAACTGATTGATTTCCTGATTCTTTTAAAAGATGCTTTGAGAACTGCTAACATGGTGCACTGCAGTCGAATTGATTTTTTAATAGAAATATGACAAGTCGATATATGAGCCTACAGTTTATCTAGTTTCTTTTACTCTTGGTGGGTGGGGCGGGGGTCTGGGGAAAGGTCTATGTAAGAGCCTAAAAGGTCTGAAATTAAGGCTCTATTTGACCATAGATTTTAGCACGTTTTAATTTACGTTAAAAGTTAGGAATATAATGTTTACAACTTATACGCGAGGGTAAAATCTTGCATGCGTCCCAAGCAAGCTGGAGGTCAGATCAAGTCTTGTTTTATTTGCTTTTAGTTGGTTTTTACACATGTCTTTCTCACTGTTAGGTTATTAATTGTTTTGTTTATGTTTACTTATCTATGTATTTATTTCCTATCTATTTATTCATTTGGTAGTCAGTCTCCCAAGCTGATATATTATATATTTTTTTTTGCTTTGTGTCCATTTTTGAAATTTTCATTGAATTTAAGATTTTGAAAACTAGTTTTTTTCATGTAAAAATAATTATTTCCTTTTCCGTTCTGTTGTAATATATTATATCTCACGTACGTTTTAATTCAAGAAATTTGTAGATATATTGGCAAGTACCACCATCTCACTCTCTCTGAATACTTTTTTTCTATTTCATTGAAACCAGCTAAAACAGATATTTGTGAATTAAATCCATATCTCCCTTGCAGTTTTGCTGAAACATTCGCCACATTTCACAGCTTAATGAATAATGCATTCTCCAGTACGCTTTGTTTTACAGTCTGTCACGTGACGTATGTTGAATTACTGAATCTTACAACTAATCAGATTTTATAATCATCTGTGCCTTAAATACTACAAATCGGTATACTTCTTTTATTGGAGATGTTAATTATGCTGTATTGGTCTATATTAGCGTAAAGATAAAACCAGTTTTTTTTCACAACTGTATATTAATTCATGTTCTCCTTTTCCGTAAGTAACTTGTAACTTGCCATGCCCGTGCCATCGCTTGAATTGTGTCTATTACGAATCTAAGGCTGGCTTCCTTCTCACTTTAATCTAAAACCAAATATTAGTCTAGGTTGTCACTCGTGAGATTCCTAAGAACAGGGTGATGTTCACAAAATGAAAATCGAATGTAGTCAGGTATGAGTATTGTGAAGACCGAAGCCTTTGCCACCCTCCTGATCACTTGGGAATTTTGCTTTTATGTTGAAATCAAAGAGACATTTCCTCCTACTTATAAGTATAATCGTTCTTCTTTTGATTTCATCCTTTCTCTGTATATATATATATATATATATATTATATATATATATATATATATATATATATATATATATATTCTTTAATTTTCTCTGTTGATATTCTAAAAAGTAAAAAAAAACAGATGACCGTCTTTGACCTAACATTTCCCATACGCTCTTACTGGGTAGGCTCAATAGATCTCTCCTTGAGTCAGCTCACGTACTCAATATCTCTGCGTTTGTCTTATGTCCTTTAACTAACCATTTCCATAAATTAAAACACAGGGATAATGTCATTAATATTTCTTAGCGTCCATTGACCACTGCTTGGGATTTTTCCCCCCACTGTAATTCCATTAAACGTCATATATTATTCCTACAGTGCTCCCCTGACGTTTTCAGACATCTCGCAACTGATATGTTGCAATTCTGTTGTGCCTGTGTCATCCAACTGTTGAAAGTGCATTTAGCAATGTTCCTTTTTTGTGTCGTTTTATCGAATTTATTTGCTCTATATTTTCTAGCTTACTTATTCTCCTATTATCTTCATTTCCATCACAAGTATCGCAGACGCTGTCTGTCTACGTGACTTACATTTTTAGATAGCATACGTGGTTCGTTGCCATGTTCAAATTGCCCGCTCGTCAAAGGGACCATCTTGTGACAAACATATAGCTCGTTAACTTTTTAATTAAGCCTGAAATTTAATTATTAAGAATATTGTGAATACTTTTAGCAATATATGAAAATACGCAGAGTGTACTTTAGAGACAAAAATCCGAAAATAGCGAAAGGTGCAACCCCCTTCCCCCCATGGCCATCATCAACAACTGAACTGAGAGATCGGAGGGTCATCGTAGCCCTTGGAACTTGTCTGGTCGTTATTACGCTGTGTTCTCTGTCGCCACACTTTTTTTTTTCGGCTCGGGAATACCTCCATGAATGGGCCGCAGAGATGAATTCTCTCCGGAAGTGGTTCTACAGACCCCGGGTGAGTGG
>NC_061107.1:8010833-8062772 GCF_015104395.2 Macrobrachium nipponense
GACCCCGGGTGAGTGGAAAATCGAGTGAGAAGAGTGATTTTTTGGGGATCTGCCTTCGGTGTACTAGAGAAAGCACTCCAACAGTGTGTAGAATTGTGTAGTCTGTCTGTGTCCTTGAGTGATCATCGTCAGATTTTGGTGTTTGCGTCCTCTTTTCGACTTCTGCCATAGTTTCTCGTCATTTTCCTTTCTGGCACGGTTGTTTTGGTCAATATTTAGGTGCATTTCTGCTCTGTGTTGAGATTTGAGTGTCTGTTCTCGTGCAGCCAAGGCTGTTGCAAGGAACGTCTTGTCTACTTCCTTCCTTCAGTCAGGAGCCCTTAGGATAAACCTGCTTTAGCTTTGCTTGGTTAACCCTGCTTCCCTGCTTGCAACCTCGTCTTTTCTAATCGATTTTAGGCCATCACAAATTTAGCACTGATGAGTCATTGTAGGTTTGGGTTTATAGGAAAATTCAAGGTTGCTGTGCTTAAGCTGAACTTGTCCAGTTGTATAAATCATTAACGTAGCTGTTGGACTTACCTGCCAGTCTCATTTGGATGTAGCCTTATTAACACTAAACGTGCTAAACTGATATGTAATGATTTAGGTACCACAAATCAAGCAACGGACAGGAACATCAATTAGCCCAATGCCAAGTTATAATATTGAATTTTGTTTCATTTATGGATTAGAATTCTACATACATCATTTTCATATCCTTATTTGTTGTAATTTTATCACCAGGCGCATCTTTAAACTGTATGTCACAGACGATGTTATGAAAAGCTGTTGTGCGCCATCGTCTATCGCAGATCAGATCAAGTAATGATTTGTTTGGCAGTTTATATTAAAAAGACAAAGTTGAGTAATGTGATATAGTTGGCTTGGAACCAAATTACGATACAGTAATTAAAAATGTGTAAAGATATCCATTGCTGTCTGACATTTTGACCTTCAAATTTTTAGTATTATGACATTTATCAGTACACACTGAGTAAATATCCTAACTTAAATAAATTGTATCTTTCTTTTTCAGTAAGGTCTTTGATCAGTGAGAGAGATTAGTGCCGCACTATATTATGCACTAATGCTCAACCCTTTAACCCTGTAGGTGAAGATTATAGTAGAACCACATTGTGTCAAGAGGCCTGTAGTATATCACAGCTTACCAGATCATGAAATAAGCAAAGTTATCAAAACATTATTTGTCTTGAGAGTAGAGGAAGGGAAAACTGCAGACTAGTACTGCAGCCAGATTCCAGCCAGAATATTTGCTCGTTTTTTTTTTTCTTTTAATTTGTTTATATGTAATGTCTTTTGTTCATGTTCTTACTTCCATCCTAAGGTGCTGGTACTGGAAACAACACTCATTTTACACACAAACTGGTGGTCACCAAACTAGAGGGGTGCGCTAGTAGTCTGCAGTTTCAGCTGGAGGAATACTATTAGGGTAAAAAACCGCATGGTACAGGGGTGGACCATGTACGATCAATGTGTACAACCCCAAGAAAAATACATTATAACGCGTCCTGACACCGGAGTAGAGGTCTTTAGCTCTGTTTCTCACCAACAACAAGTCTCGTCTGATGCCCATCTCCGATGTCAGGACGCGTTATAATGTACTTTTTTTGGGGTTGTACACATTGATCGTACATGGTCCACCCCTGTACCATGCGGTTTTTTACCCTAGTATTATATTCCATTATCAATGAGAGGAATTGCATACAGTAGAAAACATTACATACCTAACTTTCGATTCATATTATGTTAAGAATTTTTTTAATGTTTCATGATGAAGCTGTTAAATTTGCTTGTTACTTCGTTATGTTTGGCATAGAAGGCAGTACTACAACGACAAACATCCTTTTGCATCCTTACCTGTCCTAGCTGTTTTTACAACTCTAGGCAACCTGATGGTGCAAACAGTGTGACGTTTTCTAGCATCAGGTTTAATACTACTCAGTTTGGTTGGAGTTTTATCATGGCTACCACTCACATTTTGAATAGCTTGCTTAGTGTTTGTGGATTGCTTAGTGGATTTGTGGAATCTTGATCTCCAAATATTTAAGTGACGAGCAGATTCATGGCTGCTTTCTGCTGATGTCTTCTGAATTTCAGATGTGTGTGCTTTGTTTTCTGTTCCCTCATGCTGTACTTTATTATTTATCACCTTTTCCTATAAGTTGTCTCTCTCTTTGGGACTCTCATGGGTTTATAGTTCTTTTGACTCTGCCCATAAAGGTTTTCAGATGAAGATTTCAAGAAAGAAATGCATTATAACCAGAAAATTTCTTTTAATATTACTGAGTAAATCTAAGGTATCAAATCTTTTCCATTAAGGTCTGCTGTCCCTTTTGTAGTTGAGCTGCACATTTGTGAGTCCTTCATTTTCCTTATCCTTAAAGTGTAATTAGAAAGGACCATTAGATTATACTAACCCTATTCGCTTTTGCTCCCCAAAAAATGTGTCAAATTTCATAGCATAGCAAGTGACAGATGGTGATGAGTTATTATACTGTAAATTATACTCAGTTTATAAGTGACATACACTCTACTGTTTAGTAAGTGTACTAGAAAACCTTGTTGAAAAAATATGAAAAATGCAGCAAAGATATTAACAATGGTATTGGTACCTAGAATACAAATAATCACATTCTGTATATCTTGTTTGTGACTTGGAATCAGTTGTTGAAACTTGATGGCTAGGTTTTGGCCTTTTGGTTTTTCTTTGTGACTGTGTAAAATATGTATGTATGTATGTGTGGAAGATGATTAGTAATTGTAGTAATAATAATCAAGAGTCCTGGAATGTAAAGATGTTGCATACATAGCTGCATGGAAGATTTTATATATTTTTTTCCCTTTTGCAGAAAGATGATCCATCATTGATGGCCCAGTTTTACTATGCTGATGACGAGCTTAACATGGTAGCAGCAGAGTTAGACAGCTTCGATGGACGTAAAGACCCAGAAAGATGCACAGCTCTAGTAAATCAACTGAGGCAGTGTCAGGATAGGGTCAGTATTTTTTTTTATCTTGATGCCTCATATTGTTGGAAAAGGGTTTTGGGTATTTTAGATCATTTAAATGGATTTTTTTTTAAACAAATTATCAACAAACATTTTTTATTGGCTGTATTTGTGGCAAATGCATACATCTGTAAGAGCCTTGCCCTTAACACTTGAGCATACGTCATAATTTCAACCAACAACATCTTTCAATTAGCAAAGAGAAGTTGCATAGAGAAGGTAAAAGAGAAAGTGAGGATTTACCATTGAGTTATAATGTCCAGCCTCTTGTAATTCCAACTTTCCCTTTTGTATAATTCCATGGTTACTTTACACTACAAATTACAAGGCTTAAGATAAGGGGTAGTTTTGTATGTAACAAAACATATAGTTAGTTTCTCACTCCAAATTCAACAGGTTCTGAATATATGTGTAAAGATGATGGATGAGGAGATTCCCCATGAACGTGCCAGCAGAGATTTTAGAGTGAAGTTCCCTGACGATGTGATGCAAGAAAACCTCGCAGGACAGCTTTGGTTTGGTGCGGAGGTAAGGTTCATTGTAGTTTAGTTGAATAATGTGGGCTCTCCACAACATTTGTTGCTGTGATCTGTATCAAATCATCTTCCAAGACAAGATTCATATAGATTCCATTATTGTGAAACAATAATACAAGTATTCATGAGTCATATGAAACCCTTAAAGTAATCACTTTTCAAGACACTCAGTTTTGCACTTTAGATTATGTAGAGAGCGATAAGCTTTGTAGCCAGTCATTGGAGGATGCAATTCTCAGTTCTTTTGATAAACCAAGAAGTGAAGTGAACCTTTCAAGTTTTATCTGATATTTGTTTTTGATTTTGCTCAGATTTCATGATCAAACGAGATTGAATGACCCAGACTATGGGTTTTCATAGCATTTTGCATATTATATTGATGTATGATGGATCTTGGTGTTAAAAAGTTATTTCAGAAAATATCTCACTAGGCTAAAACCTATGAGAGGGATAAAATTGACCAAATGTGAAATAAGTAATTAGTAAATGCATTGTAAAGAATTTTTTTCCACCAGCTAATAGATTATCAAATTAATTTGTGTGAACTTGGGACATAGGCCCTTCCTAGGTAGGCATTTTTTGGCACCTGGTGTGACTGTAACAAGGGTCTTCAATCTATATGTGTATAGCCCCTATGGTTTTACCAAGCCTATATATGTCACAGATGCTAACGCAATATGTTCTTATACCATGAACGCAAGTAATAAGGCAGGAAATTTATATAACGCAAGTAATAAGGCAGGAAATTTATATAAACCATTAAAAAAAGTATCTAGAATGTGTCTAGCGTAGAGTTGGGTGAGCACTCAAACAATTGTACTTGAATATTTCAAGTAAGTTTTGTCTGCATTCCAGTAGTACATACACTGAATTATTTTAAAGCCTTGCTTCCAGATGCCATTAGAAACATGAGATACACGTTATAACTCCTTGTGATCTTTAGAAGTGATTGAAAAGGCAACACAGTGAATTATTCAAAAAATTACCTGTCAAAAATAGCATTTCTGAAATAATTTTTTCCCACTACAGGTGCAGTGTACTATTACAAATTTACATTGGGATAAATAAATGTAAACTAGTATTGAGACAAATTTCGCTTAATCAGGGAGTAAGACTACAAACTACTTTGTTGTCCTTGCTGTTGCTCTTGTTAGGGAGTTAGGAAAGCCCTATGGAAAATCGTAAAAAAGTCTGAAAAATCTATTTTGCCTTGAGTTAAAGATACAGGAATTTTAGGATAAGATACTTATGGTTTATTTATTAGAAAGAAAATGCAAAAAATATTGTGCATTTTAAACAGTATAGAACAATTATTTCTAATAAAATATACTGTATTTCAATTTGTTGGTGAATCAATGTGCTATTTGACCATAGATTTTAGCACTCGCACCGAGAAAGCTGCTGGAGATTGGATCACGCCTTCTTAACATTGCTAGTGCCATCAATGCTCTAAGAGGGAATGTGTTTGAATGTATGTGTGTTCATTTCATCTGTTCATTGTTCATTGTATATGCTATAACTTTATCCACATTAGTATTATTCTTATATATTTAGAACATGAACCCTACATACCTTTTCTGAATATATAGATATATAGTTTGTCTGCTTCTGAAAATTGCCTTGTGTGTGAGCGGTAGGCCTCGTATGTTCTGCTGTTAAAGGTTACTCACGTTTGCATAAAGGTTACTCACGTTTGCATACCTTACACCGGCGTACCATTTGCAGAGAGCTGCATCCCCAATTAATTATTCAGATAGCTTTCTGTTGTAGTTCTTTTGATATTAACCACCTACTGTAGAGTTTGTTACAGTATGTATTTGTTTATCTAACAAGACTGCTGACATGAATGAAGTTCATTTTAGGTAATTGGAGTGCGTACATTTTTTTTTTTTACATTGTTATTACACTGAAGTAGTCTTTGAAGTACTTTTAAAAATCGTAAATGTTCTACTCATGATTTTTTCCCTCAGTGTTTGGCCGCTGGTAGCAGTATCATGAACCGTGAGGCAGAAAGCTCCCGCATGCGCCCCTTGGCCAAAGCTGTTACGAAAACCATCGAGACTGTGCGGAATTTACTTAGGGAACAGGTAAGGAATACCACAACTTTTTCTTGTGTGTATTTTAAGAATTCAGCCGTATGAGAAGGTGAATGCAGTTCTTATGAAGTATTCCTTGCATAGCCCACTTTATTGCTAAGTGACGGGAAATGACTTTTAACTCATTGACAAAGAGGTTACTTTTCATAAGCTTTCTTAGGTAACATAGAGCATGTCTGTGAAATGACTTGAAAATGAAATGGATGGAAAGAGTTGAATGTGTGGAAGGGAAGAAAGCCACGATTGTCTTACTTCATCTTTGGATGTCTAAAAATTCTAAATTGCCATATGTTGAAGTCATGTTTCATCTGTTGGAAATTTGTATGTAAATGTTTTGCCTATACTTTTTTAGCAGTAAATTGAGATTATCATTGGTTTATAATGAAAGTATTTGTCTTAATTTACTCATAAGCTATTGGAAACAAACATTATACCAGGCTAATGGTCAGGTGACAGTTAAGTATATGGTAATGTGTGTGTTTTTGGTTACTTAATGAAGTAAAATATAATAATTCTCTCTTTTCAGTTTCAATGTATGTTTTTACTAAATTCAGTAAATCAAATGTAAATTGTGGAGTTTCTTATTTTTGTCAGGTCTTCATTTGGCATCAGTTTTAGTTAGGTGGAATGTTAGAAATGGACTTAGACTGACATTCCTTGATTATGCTCATGTTCAATGGATATTAGGTGTGTGTGTAAATCCTATTTGCATTATATCATACCACTTTCATTGTCACTTTCCTCATAGAACTCTTGATTTGACCCCGGACAATTGGGATGTCTTTTTTCGTTTTATTTATATTTATATTTTTTAATTTTTATTTTTGTGTTTTTCTATTGATACACTTCATGTTAAGGTGCCTTCCGATTGTCAGGTTACTTGTCCTCTTAGCCTTCATTGTTAAGAATATTTGGGAAGAGTTTTGTAAAATTCTGTAAAAAGTTTTACGTATTTTAATATTTACTCACCATTAATAAAGATATTAATGTTTTGTTTAAAGAAGTGTTAAGTTATTGGCTATGGGTAATAGATTTATAACTGATTATGAGAATAAATATGCAATTGTATTTCAGTGTCTCAAGCCTGTTCCGGAGTACACGGAAAAGATCCGCGAGTCTCTGAAGATTTTTGATCGATTATTTGCGGAATTTGAACTGAGTTACGTCAGTGCAATGGTCCCTGTGAAAAGTGTGGAGGAGCATGATGTGCAGCAGAATGTCGTGGTCCTGTTTTCCGAAACAGTGCAACGGTAAGGATGACCTGTGAAAATGATGTACGTACTACATTGCGTGGGGTCAGTGGCCCTGCCAGCTTCATTGCTAAGTAATTTCCATGCTGTTAACCTATGCTCTGTTTTTTTCCATCTGTCCATCCGGCTGTGGTGTATGCGTATGGTAACACTGCGTCCCGGGCTTTAGATAGTTACATTCAGCTTATATTCAACAATAATGATAATATCCTATTTAGAATATTAATGGTGTAATAAGCATACAGTAATTTATTAAAACACTTTCAGTTGCAAATGTACACCAAGATATCCTTTTATTTACCTAAAACTTACACATAGCGTAACTATTTAAAGCTCCGGACGCGGTGTTACCATACGAAAACACCACAGGCGGATGGACAGATGGAAAAAAACAGAGTATAGTTGAGTGCAGTTAAGAGCCACAAACTGCGTTGTGCTAACGTACATTTGATATTGTTTTTGTTAGTCCTGGCTAATACAGGATTTTATATTTTATTATTTTTTTTTCATCTAATATATATTACTCTACTCCTCCATTTCATGTGTTACACTTTTCTTTAATTCCTGTGCATACTCCTAATGGCATTCAGCCAGATTGAAATGGGAACAAAGGGACAAGTCCACTTTGAAAAGTGATCATACAGATACTAGGGAAGAGTTGCAGATGTGATTGTATCACTCGGTAAAATGTAACAGTGCTCAGGATTGTGAAATAAGATTACATACAGGAAGAATGATTTTACTCAAAAGCTAGAACACCCCAATCTATGTAGCTGAGACCTTTGTCACATACAAAGAAAGTGGAAGAATTCTTGAATAGCATCTAACTCCAATATGCTGATGCTGAGATTTCTGGCTGAAGTTTGTAGTGAATATTGTATTATAAATGAGAGGTTGTTGAAGAGATGTTTCCTTCAGTTGGAAGGTAGACGAATCTCAAAGACTGGTGGGGTTTCACCATATCATGATTAGGAATGATCTATCATATGAGTATCAGTGGTGAAGTTCAGAAATCTTGGCGAAGAGATTAGATTGAATGGGAATTCAGGCAGATATTACATAAAGTGCAAAAGAGAGGAAAGAGTTGATTATATTGATTTTTTCCCCAAGAAAGGAAATCCTAATGTATGATAAAAATGGGAATGATGTACCAAATATTTTTCTGCGTTAGGTCCATTATCTATTCTCCCTTGGCTCATATGAGGCTTCCAATTGTAATCCGTACGGCAGAGTAAGTTCTTATTACATGAGTGGTATTCTGATGCCTAGTGAGAAAAGAACATGGATTGTGGATTGAACACCAGCGTCTTTGATTATGTAGGCTCTAGACATTGCCGAATTGGCCAACTTGTGATCAAACTTGGTTTTTCCTTTTCTTGTAAAGTTCAGAAGCCACATTCCAAAATTTTAGAAGGGTCATCACCATAATTTTTTAGTTTATTTTTTATATATTCACTCAATTCATTCATTGTAATATGTAGTTTTTTAACAGCAAACTGTATTAAGAAAAGTTTGTTCATGTACACAGAAATAAATTAAGAGTAGGGAACTCTATAGTTTAAGTTATCATTGAGTTCTGTTACACTTTATAAAAATACTCATAGAAACCTAACCATATTACGTATAAAGTTTATGATGTGTAATTTGAACTAATTGAATATTTATTTTTCTCATAGGGCTTTGAGACTTGGTTTGACCACTCAAGATCAGATTGACGACTATGACCCTGCGCTGATGTTCACAATTCCTCGTTTGGCAATTGTAGCTGGTTTGGTCATGTTTCCTGATGGTCCCTTGAACTTGGACAGAGAACCAAGGAATCTCTCGGAGCTCTTTCGACCATTCAGGGTAAGCTATTGTAAATTGTAAAATACATATAATCACCAGGGTTTTTATGTACTGTTTTATATTTTCTTCTCTTACTTTTATTGTTACGTAAAATGGGAAGTAGTAACCATATTCTTTTTCTTGCTCTGTACTTTTGACATAGTTTCATAATATGGCTGATAAAATCCTAAAGTTTTATTCATATAGAATATTGTCCAAACATACTATACTGTGATTTTTTTTTTTTTTTTTTTGAGAGCCAAACTGCTTGGTACAGTGCTTTGTAAGCTAAGAGTTCTGTCATTAATAAGAGAAAGGAAGCTTATCACTTCTGTCAATAGTTATTCCCTGCTGACTCATCTTTGTATTCTAGTAATGTTTAGGTATGTTACATCTTGCACTAAGCTGAGGAATTAAAGTCTGAACATGATGTAAAACTTAAAGAAAGAACTGTCACTTCATGGAGATGACAAGAATTGTGGATAATGCCAAGTCACTGCACATTACATTTAGTGCGTACAGACTGTGGACTGGCTTAATAATAGTTCAAAGAAGATTAAAATGGAAGTTTACTTTTGGTACAGCAGCCAGCCTACAGCTCGCATGATACCTTGCCGAGATATTGAGGATGGGATCATAGAAATGTGTGTGGATTAAAGCTGAAAAACATCTCAGAACTACTGAGTCCAGTTTATGACCCTTTACAACTGTTTTGTAGAAACCACCTGACTGGGGCAATAAAATTCTACCTGAAGTATAGCGGCTAAGACTTTAAAAGCACTGTTTAATGGCATTTGTTGGAAGTGTGTTGGGTTTAGGTCATGTGTAGGGGAGGCTGCAATATCATGGTGGTGCTTTGGAACTTTGTACTGTCAAGTCCTATTTGTTCAGTGCTAAATTTTAGAGATCATCAAGAACAATGAAGAAAATAATGTATAGAGTTAAAATCAAGTAGGATTCACAGCCATGACATGGGCATCCTTCACAGTTGAAAAGGAAATTTAGAAAAAGTTTACTTTATGAAAGGCTGGGAGTCTACACTGGCATTTTTAAATCACCAATGATTGCAGGTTGAAATAAATGAACGTGATATGATAGATATGTGGAATGTAATTGCAACAATTCTCCCCCCCCTCCCCCCCCTCCTGAAAGCTTGTTTGAACTAGAGCATCTTTGTAAATAATCATCCTTCATCCTGATTAGGGCTAATTATGTAATATCAGTAATTGCTAGGATTGGAATTCTTCTAGAACGATAGTGGAACTTCTTTCTTGGACTCTTTATACGGCCTTAACATGATGATTTTTATGTTGTCATTGCCAAATAATGTGTTTACGGTACATTTCTTGGGAATATCATAACACAATCTAAGATGCATATGGAATCACTTTTTATACTTTATACTGAGGGTTCCAAATATCCATCAGGTATCAGATTTGCACATATGTGATGAAAACATAAATTGTTCAGGAAACAATTATTTTTATTGGTTCTAGTTGTGCAATAGAAACCCTTCAGAACTGGTGGCCTAAAAATTACCTTGTACAGTAAAGTACGTGTTCTTGCTACAGGTTACTTGATATCCAAAAATGTATAACCAAAGTAATCCTTTCTAACCATGAGACCAGCAATCCAGAAAACAGGCCAGGAGCTGATATCTTCAAACTAAGGTGTTGAAAATCTACTTTTGTCACTTTTAAAAGATGCAAAAAGGAATGAAAGTCTAGTGAAATTAAGGAATAAAATTGAGTTAATAGAAAAAGAAACCCACAAATTCAATTTGTAACTTGTTTACTTCTAAGTATTTACATTAAGTTTTAATCACCACTCGAGTACTTTCAGGCCCTTCTGTGGCCCATTCTCAAGAGATGTTTGGGATGTTAGCCTGGTCAAGGCCCAGCAGTCTTCTGGAACTTCTCCGTTGTGCTGTCATTTATGCGATGGCTGTTCTGGTTTTCTTGAGAGTTGCCAATCCCCTCTTGTCGCTCTGATATCCTGAGCTGATGGTCAATGGGATTCACCCTTGTGGTAAGGGTGTGGTCACCGAAAGTCTGTTGGGCAGGAAACCTAATCTCCAGGTCAGCAGGGTCAATCTTAGCTTCTTTTAATATCAAAGCTCGGCTTATGGGATCTTCTGAGGTAAAACCTTTGTTTCCTTCAATTACTTTGATCTCTCTGATAAGCTGCACCTTCTACTACCCTCCTGTGACTAATTTTGTTGCTTTTGTATATAAGCCTACTGTTTTTGAAATCCATCCTATGGTCATTTTCCCAACAGGCTTATATACAAAAGCAACAAAACTAGTCACAGGAGGGTAGTAGAAGGTGCGCTTATCAGAGAGATCAAAGGTAATTGAAGGAAACAAAGGTTTTGACCTCAGAAGATCCCATAAGCCGAGCTTTGATATTAAAAGAAGCTAAGATTGACCCTGCTGACCTGGAGATTAGGTTTCCTGCCCAACAGACTTTCGGTGACCACACCCTTACCACAAGGGTGAATCCCATTGACCATCAGCTCAGGATATCAGAGCGACAAGAGGGGATTGGCAACTCTCAAGAAAACCAGAACAGCCATCGCATAAATGACAGCACAACGAGAAGAAGTTCCAGAAGACTGCTGGGCCTTGACCCAGGCTAACATCCCAAACATCTCTTGAGAATGGGCCACAGAAGGGCCTGAAAGTACTCGAGTGTGGAGTAAAACTTAATGTAAATACTTAGAAGTAAACAAGTTACAAATTGAATTTGTGGGTTTCTTTTTCAATCGTCAGAAGAAAACTGAAAGAAGTTTTTGTTTGGTTCATTGAGTTAATAGTTATTGTAACTAACTGGGTCTTTTGCTAAGTGGTTTTTGGGTGCCAAAGGCTTGTAGTAAATGGTTTACTTGCTACTACTGCTTGACAAGACAAGCGGTAGTAGGGACGTGTGAAGACTGTGGATGTTGGCTTGTATGAGTAATGGGGTTGCAATGAAACTGCTTATACTCCTCAAGTAGTTTTTGTCACTTTAGTGTAATTCAATTTATTAACAAATGTGGAATAATTTTCTAGATGTTTAGATTGGGCTTTGAAGATTCGTACTTTTGTGTAGTAGGCTCCTCAGAATACAGTAGGATTTATATCATTTTTTTGCTTAGCTATTTTCTATTAGCATTTGTTTAGTGGTTACCTGAAAGAGAACTTTCCATTTGCAAATATATTAATGTATGTTTTGTTTTCTCCTCAGACTCTTCTAAGTAAGATAAGAGAACTTCTGTGGACTATGAGTCCTAGTGAGTTGGCAGCACTGGAAAAATCTCTCTGTTCTATGGAAGAACCTGATCAGTCTTCCTCACAAATGGCAACAGATGAAAGTTTACCAGATAGTGCTTATGGTCATGCAGCTTTTACCACCGACTTTGTTAAGAAATTTTATGCTAGTTACCCTTCTTGCAAGTATCTCACACCTGAGTTGAGTTCTTTGTACATGCCGGGGAAAAAGACGGAACGTTTTGAAAGGAAGCGTGAGCGGACTTCAGGAAAAAGTAGTAGTTCCCGATCTAGAGCCAAGCAGGAAAGGCAGAGTGAAAAGTACCTTGCCCGACTGAATGCCACCACAGAGGAAAGACCAAGAGCGAAGCGTAGATCCCGTCGCAGTCATCATCGACATCATCACAACCCTCCGCCACCTTCTTCACCCGGTAGTGACAGTGCCGGAGAAGAATGCCGTCAACGTTTTCACGCTAGAACTTCCTCCTCGTCACAGCGTGATTACCAACACGTTCCTCAGCCTTGCCCGCCAACGTACGACTACCACCCCAATAGCCGTGTAGGACCTCATGAGCTGTGTAACCCACACAATCATCGCCACTCCCGTCAGCCCCGTCATTCTTGCCATCAACCTGTGACTAGAATTAAGACAATAGCTTGTAGTTGTGGGGCAGTGGGTGAATACGACAGAGAGTTTTCTGATGAATCTCAGGATGTTTCCCATCAATCTCATGTCCCTTTCCAAAATTCTCAGGCTTCGTATCGCGATCATTCTTCGCCATGTCAAATAGAAGTTGCTCATCCACACTGTAACACTGCCTCAACTAATTGTGATAGTGCATGTGATACCACTTTTGTAAATATGCAAACGGACAGCAGATGTGGAGGAGAAAGTTCATCTCATTTTAGTGGGCATGGGAGTGAATCGGTGGAACAAAGCACGTCAGCCTGTAACGAAAAAGAGACTTCTGAAACGTTGGGTAACGAGGCCGAGGACCTGGTGAACGCAACAGCAAGTGTTAACTTGAAGGAGAATGTTCCCTCTGGATCACATGTGTGCCAAGCCTGTGGTACACATGAGTCCTGCTTCTGTGATATTCAAACTAATGTAGAGAATCATGGAGAAGGTGCTGCACTGGAGAGTGCAACAGCTGTAGAGCAACCTCATTTGGAACCAAAGGAAAGTCATTTGGATACCAGTGAACAGTGTGCAAGTTTGGAGAGTGATAACATGTGTGCTCAAGAGATGAATATCTGTGATGTTCATGACCAACCTAATAACACATCAAGTAGTGTGGTTGGGCCTGCTAGTCCCGAGAACAGATGCTCAAGCAGCTCAACTTCACCGTATAATTCCGGTGCCGACGATGACGAGGAGGTGGCTTTGGCATTACAAGCTGCAGAGGTGGCAGCAACTTGGCGAGCTAGGGCAAGGTAAGTCGCCTGGCTTTTTTCACGGTGACATTTGTAGCCTTGATAACTTCATTCAAAGGTTAGGAATCTGGGTAAACTATCATTAAAATTGTGGTGACAGGTTATTTGGTACAGTACATGAATGTGTCTTGGGCTTTCTTGGTTGTATTGTATAGAAACTTAGATCAGGGCAGGAAGTAAAGAGCACGGTTTGAAAGGTGGACTGTATCTATGAAAAAACAAACCAAAGTCACTTATAAATGTACTACCTTCATTGAAAGCTGGTCCAACCATTGAAACTTGGTAACAAGGTAGTTAACTAGCATCAATTGAGTGAGTGGGTGGAGAACCCTCTCACTAACTTTATTTTTTGTAAGTACTTTTCTGTTGGAAATGTTGATGACTTTGGCATTTTTTTTTTTTAGCAGTCTTACGTATGCCACAAACTTCGGCCTTTGGAGTAGGATGGGTCTCATGCCCATGCAGGTGCCACCCAGGTGCCACCCAGGTGCCTAAGAGCCCTGGAAGAGGCTTTGGACAGGGATGTTATGCTTTTGACTGTCTTGCTAGCCTAAGGATTGGCAAATAGATTAGGTGATTTGCATGGTATCTCTTATCTAGTGTGGTAGTTAGAGGGATTGGGTTGGTGTTTTCTTGTTGATTCCTGAGTTGGTTTCAAAGGCTAGGAACCTGTTGGTCCCTGATGAGAGATTCAAGACACTTTTTTACCTCTTCAATACATTTGCACTAATCATGAGTTGCTGTTGTGTCTAGTGAGATTTTTGTGGTATTACTTGTCCAGGACACAACATCTTCAGCTTGAGTGTTGACTGCCGTTCATTCTTGCTTCAGGAGGTCATATACACACAACCAAGTTTCTGGGGTAAGGGGTCTTGAAATCAGGGGCCATTGTTTTGTCCTTAGTGTTCATGAGTTTTTAGTGGTGCAGGTATTGAGGGAAGGTGTCTGGCAGTACTTTAAGTCTTCCTACATGAAAGATGTCATCCACAAGTCGTTGAATACTTTATTCATAGAATTTGTGGTGAATGCTTGTTAGGTTGTGTAGCTGCATGATCTTTGCATAGAGAGAAAAGCCTCTTGCCAAAGGTATATGTTGGTAAAAGTTTAATTTAATACAAAGCAAATTATTGTTTTCCTTTATATGTCTAGCTTGTGTCCTGCAGGCAGTGGTTGTGTGTGTGCTGGTCAGTAGGCCGTTACACATCAGTAATTGTTATCACTAACTTCAGATGTGACTACCTCTTATCTTCCTTTTAAAAAGGGCTTGGGGACAGGGGCAGGTGGTAGAGCCTTATTGCTGGGAGTTATGCAATACTGGCTTCCTTCTGAGTGGGGACAGGCCCTTTTAGCATATGCCAAGCTGTATATTTGGATACAAGAGCAATTCTTATCCTGCTCACATGCAGGATCAAGAAGCTGACTTTATTTAGGTAGGAGAACATCACTCTTGTCTTCACATAAGTGATGAAAGGTATATTTTTGTAGGCACAAGTGACTTTATATGAAAGTCTCACTTCTAACCAAACCTGCCATTGCTAAAGAAAAAAGTGAATGTAAGTATGTATAGTGATTGGACGGGGCCTTCACTCCCAACCTAGTTATTGCTAGTTACCACCTTTTTACCAAACTTTAATGACTGGACCAGAATTCTAGCTGAAGTAATCCACATACTAAAAGACTTTAGGTTTTTATGTAATGGAAAAATGTGAGTTATCTTGAACTTGGAATTATATCTTTTAGTTTTCATGCAGGTAATTTAATTTTAGCTAATTGGGATTTGTAGTACAAGGTATTATTGTTGTCAAGGAAGGTTTTGGATTGAGATGTTTCTGGATGATAATATTTCAATAAAATATCATCTTAGATCTGAAATGACGGAATGAATTGTTAGGTTGGGAGTCACCAGGCATCTTCAAATATAAATCTCCTCAAATGCTCTGTACCACTTGGCCTGACCTGAACCCTTTTCTTGCAGCAAGTGTGAAGAGCACGACTTGTGTTTACAGATTTTGTTGATGCAATTGTTTGAAAATTATAGAGACTTTCTGTAAGCTGTAACCTCTGTGGTTCACAACTTGTATGTTGTAGATTTACAGTTTGTTATTGTATACTACTCTGCATTCCCGTACATTTAATTATATATTTTATGTATACTACTCTGCATTCCCGTACATTTAATTATATATTTTATGGCCAGGCTTAAATGTATAGTCTTTCATTTTTGCAAATGTCATTTTTGCTCATTTTATTTCTTTTGTATTTCCTGAGCATTTTGTGTGTTCATTCTTCATTTTAGAAACAAATACTTACTTTTCGGTTTTAAGTGTTCAGGTACCATTTGGATATTTGTGAATTTGGCACTATATTTGTTGTGATAAATACTTATGTAAATTACAGTTTTATTTGAAGATCCTAGATTTTTTTTTTTTATTGAAAGCATTTTTCAGTGCTCAAGAATTGTGTTTTATTAAGCAACATGGTTTTCCAGATTTTCAGACTCTCAAGACCTGATCCATCGCCTCTTTGTTTGTATATCTGGTGTCGCTGATCAGCTCCAAACCAACTATGCCAGCGATTTGCGCAAAATCCTCAAGTGTGTGTTTTTGATCAATCAGAGCCCCCCGGAAGAGCCACCCAAGAGTGAAATTAATGAAGAGCCTGAGTGGTCTGCCACATCACCTATACATTCCTACGGGGACAATGACAACACTGACAATTACAGTGGTGGGAATGGTAAGTTTCAAAATTTTAGTCTTGACGTTTTGTGTGACAATGTGTCATTGCTGTTGGATTGTAAGTAACTGGCCATGTCAACTAACAGAGTCAATGATTCTGTATTTCTTGAACTGCAACTTTTGAGCAAGATATTTTGGCTTATTCTAGTCATCATTTCTCCATCAAACTTTTGTGTCCTTTCTTTCCTAGTAATAATACGTAATTCATACTGATGAATTTTTGTGGCTTTTGAGTTTTGCAAACTGGATACTGCCCAGTTGTTATTGATGAAAAGGTTAGGAAAAGTAAAGTTGGTATGATTCAAGTTACTGCTTTACAGGGCTGTAAAGTAAATTTGTAAAGCAAATTTGTAGAGTAGTCACAGGCAACAGGATTATGGCCACAAGCAGCAGGGATTACCTTGTAAAATTGATTGGTCCACCTTCAGGACTATACTTTTGACACAATACATGTATAGTATAGTGGAAGCTAAAGGGATTTTTGCATAGATTGCAAAATACGAACAAATGGTTATTTACCGGTCTTTTGGCTTATTGATTGTATTCTGATTCACCATATACATACAGGTGTATCCAAACTCGTATTCAAAATTGATTAGATTTCTTCCCACTATCCATTCTAGCATTGCAACTTGAAGAAGTACATTTAAACAAATCAAGAAAAGTCTTGCTTGTTTGTTTCTTCAGACTTGGAAACTATTAAGTATTATTAAATGTCTCCTATCCCCTTGTACTGTACCTTCCATCTCCCTCCCGTTCCATCTTCATTCCATGACCCCAGTATAAGTTGGAAATAGTTATGTTAGACTGTTTGATTGCATCTGGGTAATGCCGCGTCAATTGTTACTAATGCAGTTCCTGATCAGCAGGATTCATTTTAAAAGCTTCTCTTGTGGATTGGTAACAGCTTTCATTTATCATTTGCCATTTTCGTTATGCATTCATATTTAAGCTCCCCTTACACATTTTGGCCATCAAAAATCTTTACTATTTATGTACTGCAAACAGAAGCGTCTCTTTTGACATCATCTTGAACATTTAATAAACAGAATTTCATTCATCCATATGCCTCACTGGAAGCAGCCAGAATGCCACTTTCTTGTTTACATCCTTAAACATTTAAAACACTTTCTAAGAGATTTTGATTTGAGTGTTAATACAGTATCAGTTAATATACAGTGCACACATTGCCACTCACTAACCTTCCTTTCTGCTTTTCTCTTTTGTCTTCCACGATTATCATGAAATACATGAATTAAGTATAAATGTTGGTGGGTGGTCAGCATCAGCTGTCCAAATTTATTATGATGTAACTATTTCTGTTTTCACCCAACATCTCATATTAGCTATAGTACCATTATGTGGCCAGTGAGTATCTGGTACATCTATGAAGATGCGCATATCAGTTTGCTGATGTTGCTAAGGCATAAATTCCTGCAGACTTTCACAAGCTTGACTGAGTAGTGGTTTTGTTCTAAAGCATAAGTACAGAGAATTTTTTGTAGCAAGGTATAGTTATGTGGAAATTCCAGGGGGTTGAAATTGGATATAAATAAAATTTCCTCTCATAGGAGAATAATTGTACTTATTTATTTATTATGGTTTTGTAGAATTATTTGGTCATGACTGACACATGGCTTAGAGTTAAAGGGCTGGTTGATTTATGAAAAATCTTCTCTGTCGTCTTGCAGATTCTGAGCGTCTGAGTGTCGAAAGTGCTGAAGATGCTTTAGTGGTCATAGGTAGTCCCGAACATCGTCACAGTGGAGTAAGTGACCATCAACAAAATGAGATCCATCTGAATGACTCCCTTCACTCCTCTCCTCACTCCTCTCCACCTTCTTCGCCCTCTGGTGATCCTCCCGCTCTGTCTCCTTACTCTTCTCTCTCACTGAATCCCTTAAACACTGCCTCGACAAACTCCTCCTCGGGGGTGGTTCTAACGCCTTCCGTCATGCATTCGTCTCATACTTCGCCTACTGAGATTCCTGTTCCTCCCCCAGCCAACACAAACTCACCATCTCCGCCAGCTTGTCCTCCGTCCATACAAGTCCCAGCAGCTATCTTCAATGACCATGCACTGATGCAATTCACTGAAGTAACGCAAGTGAGTTTTTTGTGGCTCTCATTTACCGTTTTTCTCTATGTACAGCTCTCCCATATTGTACATCATGGGCTAGCGTCATTCCCACTTCTTTCTTCCGTCTTGCTGTCCAACCACTCGAACTCCCTCTTTTCCCTGTTATAAGTGCCGAATGGCTGAAAGTGCCCCAGTGCTTGGCTTTGTAGCCAAATTTTTATGAGTCAAATAAAATCACAGGTTAGTGGTTATGCCCCTGAAAACAATCGTACGGGAGACCGAGGCAGTGTAATATCATGTACGTAGTGGGTTTGGTGCCCAGGAGCCAAATATCAGTGTAATTATTCTATGACTTTGCCTAAATACCTTTTGCCCTTTCATAGGCTATGTGATGAGGCCATGCTAATTTACTGACTATCCTAAATTACCAAATGTAAAAAATACAACGAAAGTTAAATCTTGAAAGATTCTTAGTATTGAAAATTTAAAACTAACATGTGGAAGTTGGTAAGACAAATTATGGTTTGCCATTTCTGGCTGAAAGGATACCTACAAATTGTACATTTTAAGGTAGCTAAAGACAGTCCAGTATATTAGGTATGGCATAGTGGGGATGTAAGGCAACAGCAAAAGATCAAAACTAATGAATGAATAAAGGAAATGTTTTGCCAAAATTATGTGATACAGTACATGCTGTGCACATTTAACTCTTGTATTTAAATTTCTGAGTATGGAATAAATTCTGAGTATTTGCCAGGATACTTGGTGTTACCATCATCTCTGAGCTTGCTCTTTGACAGCTGTTAGCAAGCTAATTTTTGTTCTTAATGCAACTTATGTCTGCAGAAATGATGGTATAAATGACATGCTCGGGATATTTTATCTTTTTGGAGGTCAGTAGCCTCTTGAGATCTTTATTCTTTCCAAAAGTAACTGAAAATGATGGTTTCTTTTTGCATGACATACGTATTTTAAGAAAGTCTATCGACATTTAAGTCACTTTTTCATATGGTATATGTATATGAATGTTAGTCTACACTTGATCAGTAACAAGTAAAAGCAACCCTTCGATTATCGAAGCTATATGTAATAGTAACAGCATGTCAGTGATTGCTTTAATGCTTAATTTCTAGAGATCAAACAGAAGAAAAACTTGCGATTACCTTTTTCCAGGCATCAATTCCTCCAAATGTTGATCTTTTGTCACCACCGCACATTCAATACTCGGAATCCTTTGGTGTTATCCCCGAACCATATCCAAGGTCATCTCAAGATCAGGTATGATGTCAGTGGTACTCTTATGAGCTTTTGTATGTTGCACTTGGGATGCAGTGAGATGTTATTAATAGCCATAGTCTAGTATTAGCCTTCCCATGGAGAGGTTTAGATGTCATAAAAACTTGGTATTGGTAAACATGTAAATAACCTTGAGTTACATCATTTGTGTCATTCTAAATGTGTATATCAGTTAGGAATAAGCCAAAAAATATCATCAACTTACTTGACACATTTCTGCAAAGTGACTGCACATATAGGAAACAGAGTATATCTGAGAAAAGAGAGCAGTTAAATAACTTAACATATGAATTAATAAAACAGAAATCATTGTTTTATGTTAATTTTGGTAGAATTTGACAAAAATTGATTTTGATGTGAAACATTTTACTTGTTCATTTACAGTTTAGTCCACGAGATGGCGTAGAACTTTCTCCTTCCAGTAGTCCCTTGGATCGTGGTAGTGATTCAAGTAGACGCCGACCTAGAGTACAAGAACCACCTGCATGGATACCGGATCAGGATGCGCCAAGATGCATGTCCTGTGGAGCTTCTTTCACCATGGTGCGCAGGCGTCACCACTGTCGCAACTGTGGCAAGGTAAACAGTTTCAGGAAAGTTCTTTTCAAGTGCTCAACATTGGAATGATAGGAACTCCAGTTGGGAATTCTGAATGACATTGCCTTGTGCATGAAACTATAGTACTTGACGTTCTTGTCTGTCACTTCGATATTTTTAATTGAAAATAGAGATGTGGACAAGTTACTGAAGGTTTTAGAATTCCTTGTGGATGTATGTATGATACAGTGAAATTTAGTGGAAGAGGAGATAGTGCTCTGAAGAATAGGGTGACTAACCAAAAGTGGTTCTTTTCTCTAATCTTTTAACTTAAAATTACAAAAGATTCTCTCAGCCCTGATATTTTAATTGTAAAATCCTCTTAAAAGGATAAGCTGGTTTTAAACTAGAATTCTTTTTGGCTCATAGGGTGAGCTTAGAATGGGACTTGGAGAATTATTAAATTTGTTTTGTCACCTCATTAATCATAAATATGCTTGCGTTTTGGTTCAATATTCCCAGCTTCATCATTCTTATGTCTGTCAAAGAGGAAGAGAAGGAGGACCTTCAAGTATGTGTTTTCTAGTAATGTCACTTTTCAAAGTCCTGCTGTGATCTAAACATCTCTAATTGGACCTGCAGTGCTGTAAATACCTCTTAATAGGTCTTGCAGATCTGTAATCACCACTCATTGTTCTTGTGGTGCTATTAAGACTTCTCTTAAATCTTTCTCCAGTTGTTTTGTGTAGATCATTTTCAATTGCATTTTCATCTGGATCATTTTTATTTCTGTCAAGAGATCAGGGTCAGGTGAGACCAGTGGTATTCTTGCTGTAAATTCTGTTGTTCGTGCCACCAATGAAGATTGGGAAGCACGGTCTTCATTGAAGGGATCCAGATGTCTTGAGACAGAGGCCTCTCTGGTGGGAATGAATATGGAAGTGGCTGTGAGGAACCAGTTTCTCAAGGACACTTCCCATAGTATTTTGAATGTAAGCCAGAATAACAAACTACTGGATGGTCTCTTGAAGATATCAGACCCTGTACCGTGTCTTTGAAAAGTTGTTAAATCTCAACTGCAAGAAACAAAAATGAATGAAATAAATTGTGGTAGAGCACTCTACTTCAGTGGAAAAAAATGAGTTGCATAGAGTAAATACACAAAGGAATGAGGTTGTACTCAGTGGTGTAGTCACTGTGAGCCATACATCATCCAGTCCTTCTGCAATGTAGTGTTTTGGGGTAATGTACTTCTATAAATCTAACAACTTACCAAGTGGAAACTTGTTCTTGCAAACTAACCTATGAAAATTATTTTAGTCATGGTATCAAATTCTTGCTGCCCACGAGTTTTCCCCAGGTCCCATTGGACCCTGACAAGAAGTCTAGGACTAGCGGCTCTTTGATCATCTTTCAGAGGTGTAAGTTGTTCACTATGAGATTGAAGGGTTTTTACGAAGTGAAGGATGTAAAGCAGTGATTTGGGGCCATATGTATCAATAGTTTTGACACCTTACCTAGGGCAAACGTGTTCTTGCAAAGTAACCAAAGAAAATTGCTTGAACTGGTCCCATTGGGCACTCAAAAAGTATAGGAATATGTCCACTATAAGATTTAATGTGTTTTTTGAGTTTTTATTGGTCATAATGTGAAATACCCACCTCCCGTCCCTCATGCTCACTTATTTGCATCAAACCTGCTTGAAGTGCTCTGTGTGAGTGACAGGACATTCAGGGCTGGCAAATTATGATTGTGAGTGATAGATGGGTTTGCATGAAACTATTCATTTTGTATTATAAAAACTTTAAATTTTTTCATATTTCTGTTGATGAAGTAAATTTTTTCATATTTCTGTTGATGAAGTAAATTTTTTCATATTTCTGTTGATGAAGTAAATTTTTTCATATTTCTGTTGATGAAGTATAAGGCAACTTTTGGTATTTCTAACATACTGGAATTTGTTCATGAAACTTACCTGTCAGATATATATATAGCTGTATTTTCTGAAGTCCGACAGAATTTTAAAAACTTCCGACACACGCAGTGGTCGGCCAGGTGGTTAGTACCCATTCCCGCCGCTGGGAGGCGGGTATCAGGAACCATTCCCATTTTCTATTCATAATTTTTCTGTCGCTGGTGCTGAAAACACCTGTTTTCAGTACCTCCGTCTTAGGATTTTGGAAACTTCATTGCCGCTAAGTATCCTAATTGTCTTTTGATTTATTTACTTGGATTTGTGGGATTTGTGGCTAGGCATACGCTATCTTAAATTGATTTGAATTTGATTCATTTTTGCATAAAATATCTGAATCTAGTTAGGCTAGTTTCAGACGGGGTTTGTCTGCAAAAAGATAGGGTGTGGCTACCGAAAGCTTCGGTAGATCCGCACTTGGTATGTACGAGGGGTATGTCTTGCTTCTTTGTTGAGATTTGTCATGTAATGAGTGTGAGACTTTGTCTATTCCGTAAGGAAGACGTATATTCTAGTACGCAATTAATCAGTAAACATGTCTAATTCCGAAGGAAGCGTATGATTCGATGTACGCAATTAATCAGTAACAAAAAGTCAGGGTAGTGAACCTGCTAACCTTCCTGTAACTTTATTTTTGCCTACCCTGGAGTATGGCCTACGGGCTAAGAATTAATGTCCCTAGAGGGGCTAGCTCTCCTTCATTGCTGTGAAGTTGTCTTCGTAATTGTTACTACTAACCCTGCGTGTTGCCTTCGGGCCCTAAGCAGTGTCTGTAGAGGAATTACCCTTTCTCTGATACTCTTTCGATTCGTATCTTAGAATCGAAAGTGCTTGCTTTAGAGAGTAAAAGTGAAGTGCAGAAGTGCAGTGATACCCCTTGTGTAGTGAGGGTGCGTCAGATCGGCCTCGTTTCGCCTCTAGGCGGGACCTCTGCTTGACTCCCAGGACCCGGGAGGGGAGCATGTCGAAAGCCTAAGGAGGGTTACAAGGAACCCCCACCGATCTGGCGTGCCTTCGGCAGTTTCTGATGAAAATCCCCAGACTGCCAAAGTGCGTGCGCGTGCACGAATCCTGAAAGATTGCTTCTCGTCCTCCGAAGCGTCCTCCCCATGCAGGGGTTGGAGCTTTCGAAGGACTCGCGCCCTCTAATAGAAGCTTTATAGAAGAGGACGCTTCACGTCCTCTCTCTCTCTCTCTCTCGTTATGCGTTTCAGTGAGAAGTAAGAAGGCGAACGTCGCCTGAACTCGTGTCCGTCTTTCCACCGAGAAATACGTAAAAGAAGTCATAGTAGCAGGAAGCTTTTGAGAGCGGACGCCCGGGACGCTCGGATGGACTCCAGGCGCGCGCGGGTGCACGCCAAGTGCGCGCCAGTGGACGCCGAGCGCGCTCCAGTGGACGCCGAGCGCGTTCCAGTGGACGCCGAGCGCGTTCCAGTGGACGCCGAGCGCGCGCCAGTGGACGCCGAGCGTGCACCAGCGCACGCCAGGTGTGTCGCCTGGCTGAACGTTTCTGTTGAACTCTTCAAGCTCTTGTTTCAGATATGGGCCTAAAGAATGTTTACCTCTACCTCCGGTGATACCTTCTACCTCACCTGCAAAGAATGTGAAGTAGGCAGTGCTTCGGAGGAAGTTTAAAGTGAACAGACAACTTCTTCTTCGAAACCCAGCAAGACATCGGGTTTCGTGAATTCAAGAGGTCTCTGTCAATTAATATGTTTTTCGCATAGGTGGATGGAGTTAAGGAAAGCTCAAGGGAAGATCTCGTTTGCTCTACTACCGCAACCTTTGCCATTCGGCCAATAAATTTAAGTTGCCACTACCGCAGTCAAGACTTTGCAATAAGGCAGTTACGGTTATGTAAGGCTCGATGTCCTGCACGTCAGGACTCCTCGGCAACGTTCAGTGGGATTCTTGCAAAGGCACTCATCAAAAGGACGCTCTTCAGGAAGCGCAAGACAGGACTTCCTTTGCCATACTGCCAATAAATTTTAAGCTTTAGCAGGCATTAGTTGTGATACGGGAGAGGAAGCTGGTTGGAGAGTTTCTTCCTCTTCCCAGGATAATTTTGCAAGCTTTTTAGCCCATCTGAAAGGGTTTTTCAGATGATAGATTTTGTTAGTTTCTAGTCGGGACTACGCTGCCGAATTGAACATCGTCGTTCTACCTGCCGTAAGCCCAGTCTCTTAACAGGATTCTTGCCCCTTCCTCGTTTGAGACGGGAATCGAAAAAATAAATGCTTGACTCCCTGGATTACGTTTTGTCAATTCAGTGACTTTCCCCCATTGACAATATACTTTCGTTTTGTCAAGTAAGTGGGTATCCCCTCATGACAAAATATCTCTTTGTCCCGTAAATGGGTTAGTTCTCATTGACAAACATCTCATTAAACTTGATATTGCGTAAGCGAATAAGCTCTTATTGGACAAGATTCGGAAGAGCTCTCATTCGTCATTCGCAGACTCGTACAAGAAATAGACTGTTGACTACGTCAATGAACGCTTATGTCCAGTAACATAAGAAGCTTGAGCTGACTGCTTCGATTCTCTTAAGTTTTGTTCATGAAATTCTTGCCTGTCAGATATGTATGTAGCTGTATTTCGAATTCAGCTATATATATGTCTGCCAGGTAAGTATGAACAAACTTTGTGATATATTTCATATTTTGCTTGCGTTATTTTACTACTGGTTGGTTCAAGTTTCATATACGCTTGCTGTAGTTACCTCTTCGGATGGCAACCGAGAGGTCTATTGTCTATTTTAAAAGGACATTTAATCGTTACTCCCTGCAGCCTTCCAGGAGTTTCCGATTTATCTTTTACCCGTTGTATGGTAGTGTTCTGACGACACAAACGCATCTATATATTTTTTAGCGTTTTCTGTTTCGCTTAAATATACCAGCTTGAGAGTCTTTCGGCTCAAAAAATAACGGACCTATTTCTTCGTAGAATAGGGTAGCTGGCAACCCAGACATAAAGTTAAGAGACACGACGTTCGTAAGCTGCTGGCTGCTGCTGTCACGCTGTGTCTGTCCTTCCAGTCCAACCGAGCCAGTAACAGATCGGGCGCTGTCATGCGCCGTAGGTTACGTCTCTCTCTCCTGCGGGATTGACTGACTAACCGTATCTCTGTGCTGGCGGTTACGTCTCTCCTGGCGGGATTGACTGACTACTGTAACTCTGCCCTACAATCACGGACTTTAGCCTAAGATTGAGGGGATTTCTTACGTGAATGAATAAACGTTGCATTCGTTTTGCCTTACTATGTTCACAGAGTTATCTCTTAATCCTTTCGGTGCTCGTTACCGCACGGTATAGAACTACGAGTCTACCGCAAACATTGCACTTTTATATGCTCTCCTGCTTAGGCAAAGCGCAGCCTTATTAGGAAGTAAGCATACTCGGGGAGGGAATGGATGAGCTTGCTGGGGACCATTTCCTTCCTGAAGAAGTTTGTTTTCCCCGAATAGACTGCAATTCAGACCACAGTTTTTTCCTACCGGGAAACTGAAATATTATTCAAGATCTAGGAATGATTCTGAACATCTCTCAGTGCGTTTATCACCTGAGGTGATAGAAAGAAGGTGCCGGACATCTGGATAGGGTTTCAGATGTCCTGGATCTTAATCTGAAAGAAGTAAAAGCGATTCGGTAGTCCCTCCAGTCCTCGTAACGAGTTTCGGGAACCAGTGGTCCAGATCAACTCTGATATTCCACAGCTCTCTCATATCTTAAGAAGTATCTTCTCTCGGTCCCTGTTCGAGTTTACGAGAAAGCCTATTATAACAACAGGCGTAGAATGTAACGATCCTCTAGAGGTTCGTTACCGGATTGCGAAAGTCCGTACGAATCGTCTCGATCGACGGCAGCAACTATTGACTTCCGAGTGGAATCTTTCTTTAGAAGCAAGTTGAGAGTTGTGGAGACTTTAGGGACGCCCTTTCATTCTTCTCTTCGATATGTTGAGGACGAAGAGGCTTCTTCTTCTCTGCTCCCTTATTCTCGATCCGGGGATCGGTACCATTAAACGCCATCCTATGATATTGAACGGGGATGGATATTTAGTCTCTTTTCCCCTTTTTTCAATCGCTTAGGAAATGTAATAAGAGGATTTATGACGTCACAGGGAGCGACAATGACGCTGATCGCCCCATGTTGGCCTTCAGGATCCTGGATTCACAGAGGTCACATACTTCCTAGTTCTTTCAAGGACCTTTTCCGAGAGAGTCGGTCTACTCTAACTCGAAAGGTACCTATAAACCTCTCCGCTCTGAGTCTTGACTACGTTCAGGCTATCGAGATGTTGACAGGAATAAGATTACCGTCTTCCATTTCCGTCTGAAGAATGGGATAAGCTGGCAGTCACAACTATTAAAGAATACGCAAATATGTTGTTGACGGCCTGGGCTCAGAGATGTGCGTCTGTCAAACACAAAGCCCTTCACGATCTTTGAGTTCTGTGGAATCTCGAACCTCGCTCACCATCTACTTTTTGTCACCTGTTTTCTCGGAGTCAGACACTCGTGCGAGATCAGGCGACATATAGTAGCCCTGAGTTTCTTGTTGACGAAGTCGGTTGCGTTTATACACCCCCGATGATCGTGTAACATGAGACCAGGTTGGACTGTCAGGCATTCTTCCTTCGGGACTGAATCGCCTTTTTGCTCCCTCGCTCCTTTCTCCTCCTGGCACCAGAAGCTCGAGTCAGGAGTTGATTCGCTACGACGTTGGGTTTGCGTTGATACACCCCCAAGGTTTGCTTAGATTGAATCGCCCAGGCAGTCCAGACACTCATCCTTCAGCGAAGAATAGTGCCTTATTGGTCTTCAGGGTACAGCCTTGCTGTCCTTGATTCGTCTGACTGGCAACTGGTCGGTCACCTGACTTTAGTACAGACGGACTGACTGTGCATGTCCAGATCGAAGCTTTCAATATGGAACTTAGACGTAGTCTGAAGTTCTTGATGTCAAAGCATTCGAACCTCTCCTACCTGTTAACTTCTTGCATGTGATCAGGAAGGCCTTCTTCTAACCACCCTAGATACGACAAAGAGGGTTAGTGAGATTTTTTAAGCCATCGTCACAAGTTTTGGCTTTAGAGAACACAAGGCGGTGTGCTCTCTAACCCTTCCGTTGCCTGCCTAAGAATGGTAACCCGTTTTGTCCTTGGGCCAGGAGCTTGGAAGCAAGGATGGCACAAGTTAGTGGGCAGGAGCCAGAGAGTCCTGTGCCCTGTCGGTCTCTCAAGTTTTATCTACATAAAACTCAAGAAAGTCGAAGTCAATCGGGCAATCTGCAGTGTTCCGAAAAAGACCAGACTTGACCATATCGAAGAACAGCCTGGCTTTAGTGTTAAGGAGTTCTTTCAAAAAATGCTCCTTCATTGTGTTTGCACAAAGATTTGAAATCTTATCTGAATGCTCACGAGGTGAGGGCGCGGCCTCGGAAGCATTTCAACAGAGCATGGCACTCAGCAACATCCTGAGTACCATGTTTTAGCGAAGCAACTCTGTGTTCACTTCACACTCCCTGCGAGATGTGAAGATGGTATATGAGATCTGCTGCTCGCTAGGGCCATACGTGTCTGCAGACACAATCTTGGGGGCAAGAAGTACCACTCATCCTATCCTGTAGAAAATGGTTAGGAAGAGCTCTTAATTTAGTTGTTGAGTCGCCGACAACGGCGACTTCTTAACTCTTAAGCCTTAGTTAACACACTTTAACTTTGGCTAGGGTTGGTCAGGTGGTGATATATATTTTATATATATATATATTTATTTTACTTCTTAGCCCTCATGGTATGGTCAATATGTCTAGGTCAACGTCGTGGTCTCGCCCCTGTTGACAGATCATCTGGAGTGCACCAGCTATATAGGTCTCCTACCTCGCTGGCAACTCTAGTAGCACAAGCAGACTTACGTGGCAGTAACCACGAAGCCAGCTATGCTAACAGGTGGAACCAAGATGTAAATCATCTGCATGCATTTGTTTCCCAAAACCCTTCTATTCTGTCCCTTCCCACCTCCAAAGGTGGGATTCAGCTATATATATATCTGACAGGTAAGTTTCATGAACAAAATGATATTGTTATGATACAATAAAGTTTGTTCATACTTACCTGGCAGATATATATAATCAAGTACCCACCCACCTCCCCTCAGGGGACAGTGGAAATAAAAAATTATGAATAGAAAATGGGAATGGTTCCTGATACCCGCCTCCCAGCGGCGGGAATGGGTACTAACCACCGGTCCGACCCACTGCGTGTGTCGGAAGTTTTTAAAATTCTGTCGGACTTCAGAAAATACAGCTATATATATATCTGCCAGGTAAGTATGAACAAACTTTATTGTATCATAACAATATCATTTTTTTATTCTTGTCAGCCACTTAGCATCAGTTAAATAATTTGGTTTTATTACTGACAAAAATGTTGGAATCACATTGAATGGAAGGTATTTAAACATTGTTCATACTAAAACTGTATTGGTTTTAATTTGAACTTGTTTTTCAGGTATTTTGTGCTCATTGTAGCCAGCATGCTGTTCCTTTGCCACATTTTGGAATTTGGAAGGCGGTTCGAGTATGTAATGTTTGCTTCCTGTACTATGTAACCTTCACCACGGAGACCTCTACTCCTTCATCTTGACCGCTTCATTTACACCAGTTGACCAGTCCTGAATCAGGAACAGGTTAGGAAATCGAGTTCTGGCAAACAAATGTCGATGTAAAACACAATGGTCAGTGACCTTGGAGATGTAAAACACTTGAGTCAGTGACTTGGGAAAGATGATGTGTTTATTCAGGTATTTTATGAAGCTACTGAATGACCTTGTAGGTTTCTGTGCTTGGTCTCTTCCTAAATTTGCCTACCATGTTTTGTTGCTTATGTATGAAGCTTTCATGCATGGTGAACCATAATCTTATGGCAGTGTCATTATGCTGTTTCCACATTTTTGTCACACAGTAGTGAAAACTCATGGATATGCCTTACTTGTTTTCCAAATTTTGCCAGTGGTGTCTTGAATACTTGTATTAACAGATGATTTTTATGCACAATTTCCAAAATTCTCTTCGTTGTAAAACCACTACAATTTGGGTACTGTGTATCCCTCTTAGTATTTAGGCTTATGAGTAAAGGAAAGTTGTAAGTTGTAGAACTTTACTAGTGAATACTCGATTAATATAATTTGTCATTTAGCGGCAAAATAGTCTTAGTTTCTCAATTCATTTAAGAAAGCCATAGCGTAGAAGTTTTGACTTAGAAAAGAAATTCAAAAGTGTACTTCGTCAAAGAAAACATTCTCTCATTATTAGGATTTTATTATTTGTTAATCATATTTTGTATTTTGTCCCCAGTGAGGGGCTTTGTGCTAGTCATACATAGAAAATGTGAATAGCTGGATAGATAAGAGGTTCGGTTCTGACATTGTACTGTAGTACTGTATTTTTGTTTGTATGAAAATGTAGTGGGTTCTTCAATGTAGAATGTAAAGAAAGACTTGCAGAGAGTTGAGCTAGTCTTGACCAAACTAAAGTCTGTTATGACCAGTAGTGCCTCATCAAGTTTCCCTTTCCGTAAGAACAGTTATAGTGACATTGTCTCATTGGTGCCTTCTTCCAAGGAAATTTTTTGCATAATACAACTGAATTAAGTTTTTATGTAAAGAACACTAAAGTGAGGTATAGAGCCTTTTAAGTTACAAGGAAGATGACGTTCAAGTAGATATTGTTCACAAATAGTGTTTGTGAATGCACTTGCAAGAAAGCAGTTGCTGGGCACAACTGTTTTTTTCTGGAAAATAGAAGTCATTTGTTGCGATTCTTCCTCAACTCCCTTTATTAATTCTTTTACAGGGCATTTTATATTCTTTCTAACTACTGCTGTTCTGGTTACTAAGCAGTTTTTATTCCTATGTCACATTTCATTATTAATTACATATATCTGGTAATAAGTTTTTATCTCTCTTTGTATTCATTATTTTGTATTCCTTTTTTGAAACTTACCTATTATAGATAACCTAATGATCATGATGCTAATTTGATGGTTAGACTTAAATGTTGATTATTTAGAATATGGGGAAATGAAATGTTGATGTATTTAAATTTCCAAAGATGTTAATTCAATTTGAGGGATCAGCATTGGAAGCTGCTGCAGTTTTTGCCATTGGTCGGCACAGGTTGCTCGTTACGGTAGCGTGTTTATGATCATTTTACCTCGACTGGTTAAGTTAATCATTTATACTCTATTTTTTTAACCTTAGACGTAGTATAACTGCATCATCCATCTCTTCAAAACCACTGTAGATATGAGAAAGCCCTTTGCTCTGGTTAAACGCACGAGTTCTTATTCTGCATCAAAATTAAAGTAATGAAAGATGTTCTTGCTTTGGTCGAGACCCACAGTTTACAGCGTTGTAAAGCTTTTATGGTTTGTGGAAGCCAGAGGTTGCAGGAAAGACAGTTTTTTGGCACAATTCTATTTTTCTTAGTTTCAGAACACTGTACTTGGGTATCACCTAAAGTTACTTGTGAAATAAAAATGCTGTACAACTTGCAAGCAGAAGCTGCAGCATAATTTTATTATGTCAGTGTATCAGTTTAGTTTGTAAGATGATCATAATCTCCCTTTTCAAATGGGAATGTTTTGGTGCGCTACCTCTGTCATCTGCTAATTTTAAGATTTCCAAGTCTGGGTTATTTGTATCTGAAGTTTGTGAAGTTTTTTAAGTCTTAGAAACTCACTCACTCTCTAATAAGGAAAATTTTCATAATTTAAAAGAATCACAATCCATTGGTAGTTTGTGAGTACATACTGTTCATTGATGCCATTATACTGGTCAGAAGCAGTAGAATAGAATGAGTCACCTTGCTAGGTATAGCTAGGAAATTGAATTTAATGGTGGGCAAGACATTTTGAGCAGGAACAACCTCATCCGCCACATATCATTATGAAAACTTGAGGCCACAGCAGATGGGAGGGAACAGTAGTGCTTTCCATCCAAACTTTGGAATTTCATTTTGATTATATATTATTTACCTTCTAATATCCTTTTGCGCTATTTGTTTTTGCCTGATGCTACCCCTGTTTTGGAAATTGTGTTAATTGCTTTTAAATAATTTTTTCTTTACTAAAAATTCTAAATGGATTGACCTCACCTTACCTGGAGTCATTGGTTTTTAAATGTAAAATAAATTATTCTTTTACTTTTTTGTGTTTGTGTGTATGCATTTAATCTTCATTACATGCATATGCATTTACTATTTCCTTGATTGCTTTCCGTCGTGGGTGATACTTGATGTACGCTGTCTCAAGTAAAGGTTTATAATTTTCTCACTTTCTTTTTCCCCCTATGCTCTTATGCTTCCTCCTGGAATTTAAACACGTTGAGTAACGTAACTGCATGCGCTGGTTTTCTTCTGAGTTCTGTTTCACTGACAAGTTATTTTATCCATGCTAAGTTGATTTATTAGGCTTTTGGCTCAGATGGTGTTTCCTTTATGAATCCTTTCTTTTATGGATCTGTTTAGGGTTAAGGAAGGTTAAGCCTATGTTGACCTTGTGCAGATGTATAGGTTTGGACAGATAATAGTAATTGAGTGAAAATCTTTGACATTCACCAGAGGTTGCCATCTGCTGTCGGTAATAAATAGCCTCAGCCTAGGTTACAATAGGGAATATCTTAATTATTATTATAAATAAACAGTTTAACTACACTAATGAGCTAACATTCTTGGCTCATAAAGGTTTTATATAGAATTTGTTCTTAATAATTGTACAGGATCTTAATGTATTGGGTTTGAACTAGGGCAAAGTGACAACAAAGGATGGACAGTGGTTGCTTTGCCCAAGGATGGAAGATACGGTCACCCTATCTTTGAATAGATTAGTTTAAGTAGACGGCTGAATCACATTTGTAAACTTGTAGGACCCTGTCAGTGTTTTTGTTCTTTAGAAAGTGAGTATTAACGCAAGTTAAATTCAATTACAAAGCTATAGGTTGGAATGAGCCAAAGGGAACAGATGAAGATTGAAAGGCAAGAGGGCATTGCAGTTTGGGTTGACAGGATGTTGCAAAAAACCTTTAGTACCAGGTGCAGTGGGCCACAAACAAATGGAAGTAGTCATCTTTATGATGCAAGGGAGAGCTAATCAATCTCTGTGAGGGTCAAGAATACTGTTTTGTGAATTTAAATTCTTCCCATCAGATTGAGCTTTTCACGTAGATATTTAAACTGGAAAGTTTGGGATTTTATTTTTCAAGTGCCTTTTGCAACTGCCATAAGTAAGAAGCTCCAGGATACTATCCTTTTTGCGACCAAACAGCATGGAAGGCATAGTAGTATAGCATGCAACTTCCCACTTTTTAATAGTTTTGAGTGTCGTGATTAATAAGATGTCACAGAGAATAAATTAGCATTGTGTTGGAAGTTGACGATCACCCATACCAGGCTAATGTCTTGCCCATGGGAAACTGCGAATTTTGCTCATTAAGATAAATCGGTCAACTTCTTGTTATTGCTGTAGACCAAGTGTAATGGTAACTTTTCTTCTTGTCTTTGACCAGGTGTTTTGGCATTAATTGAAGTTGTAGTGTTTATACATGAAGCAAAACATGTTTGTGAATTTATTGTACAATACATTTCAGTATCCATAAAATCAGCAACTGTCAGTTTATTCACATGTATTTCTGCAGTTGAACGAAGTGCAATATATTTTTGTTAGCTTATTGATTAAAGCTGCCTCCATAAAGGATTATAAATTTTATGGAATTAGAATTGAGACAAAATCGCTGCATCTTTGTTTTGAATCAAGAGATCTTTGGTAACCATCTATATTTCATTTCATGATTACGTACTTATGGTAAAAAATGTTGAGTGGGTAAAATTGAACAACTTTTGATGTGCTTGTACAAAAGTACAAGCTGTTCATTTTAACATCTTAATGTTTCAGTATCTTGTAGGGTAGACAACCATTTATTTATTGAAAAGACAACATTCGCAGTTGCATGTCAAAGGTGGACTGTTTCCTCGCAAACTAAATTAAATTTGTTTTAAGAGAATTGCTAACTACCTTTGGCTGTGGTCACTTGTTTTATGTTTTCAGCTTTCATTCTCATTCCATATATGATTTTAGTGTCATCCAGCTATACAGTTTTCTGCATAATAATTGCCATTGTCAAGAAAGAGGAAATATAACAGTTTTGTGAAATGAAGATCTTAGAAGATTGCTAGCATCCAGATGGGAGAACATTTTTAATATTGGATAAAATAGATGAAGCATGTGGTTAACGAGGTCTTTCTCTGAGGTTCAATTGATATAGATTAAGGTAAGTGCATAGGGATGCTGATGGTGGTTTGCTCTCTCTAGAAGGACCTCGCTGTCTTTTGATATTCAATAATTTTTTTTATGGGTGGCCTGCCTTGCTTGATACTGAAGCACAAGTCTAATTTTAATTGCTTTCCATTTTACAGTAAAGAATTATATTTTACCAATTTTTTAAAAGTATATAGGATAGAGATATTTTGTTAATCATTTAATTGGAAATGTGAATTTGGAAGGTTAGAAGTCCTAAGTCAGAAAATAGGCAGAGAATATTCTGCCTCCTTATCAGTGCTACATGAGTTTGAGAGTTTTTCAAATTACTCTGTTGTCAGTATGTCTACTGAATCCATTTCTGGAAGTAAGATAACTGGAGAACCATTATACCCAAGCACTAAAATATTCTACATTATATTACTACTATGTGTAGATCAGGAAACTGAAATGCACAAATTTCTACATTACAATTAGAAAGTGAGTCAGAAACAAAAACTGAATTTTGTTATTAAACCATTGATATTTAATTCGTAAAACCACTTGCCGGCAAATCAGGTCCACATATTTTTTTTTTTATTACATATACCAACAAACTTTCTTTTCTAATAATTTTTTAATTGATTATATCATGGAAATTAAATCTTCCCAGACAGACAGAGGCTTCGACCCTGTTTATTTTGCGCACAATACATTTAGATTTGCACGTGTTCATTTCAGTGCAACTAATAAGAGAACTGCAGAACATGAAGTAATGGTAGGGGAGAGTGGCCACCTCCCAGGAGCCTGTAGGCTTTTTTTTTTTATCTTCACCAGACAATGCTTCTATGGTGGGGAATTGATGTTTGGTCACCTTTGTGTCTGAGCAATAATTTTTCACTTGAATGTTTCTTCTTTATTTTTAAGCCTTTTAAGTAAGGTCTGCATCACAAGGTTACATAATGATTGTTAAATGGAATTGTTAGATTTGTGAAAGTTCTGCTTTTATGTAAAATTAAGATTTTGGTTGTTTCCAAGTGTTCACTTTAGAGCTGAAGTACCCTCACTCTTAGATTTTGCCATGAAAGTTTGTCATCTTTGTGATTCGCAAGCAGGTCAGCTTGCTGTCACCTCTGTAATGTGGAAATCCAAAGGCCAACCTTTAGGAGGAACCTGTATATCCAAAAGGGCTGAAGTCAGTTTACTCTGAACACATTCTGTCAAAATATTAGGATCTCTCTATTTTTTTCAGTATGGGTGTTGATTACTTAACATGGAAATTTGTTTCTGTAAGTGTCCAGATTAGGTTGAATTCTGACAAAACAGCATTGCCATTATGATGGGAAATGACTACAATGCCACCAGATGTCTGCCCCCTTACGCCTTGTTTTTAATGTGGTCTTCATATGTTTGCAAATTTTTTTTTCTTCCAATGCAATCATATTTGGTGTTGAAACAGATTTCGGTATTCAGTCACTCGCAAGTTATGTTTGTACAGCTAGTCTTGTAGAGCAACTGGCTTCCTGAAGAGCACAAGTGGAAGATACAAAGCTGATTGTGAGTTGTGTATAATTTGTTTTCTTAACAGCTTTGTATGGGTGATTTTTTTTCTAGGCTGTATAACCTTTGTAAATGCATTTTCTTTTTAAGAGTTTTTTTTCCTATAAAAAAAATATTTTTCACATACTGCAGCGTAGTATGCTTCCTTTGTGGTCAGTCTTTGCATGTTTTTGAATTGTATCTTATACATTATTTCTTACATACACATTATAAAGTTTTGCCATAAGTTTTTATTAATACTGTAATATAAAATCAAAGAGAATTGTTTCATATGTAATAATTATTCTTGTGCGCACTTAAGTTTGCTTTGTAAAGAGATTGGATGCAGTCTTTTTGTATTACCCTTACTTAGCAATAAGTTTTAAAGCTGTGATTTTTCATATGTTAAGTTTGTATAGGTGTGTATCTATTTTTGAAGATGTTCTTTCACTTTTTCAACATTCCAGTCTTGCTTTTGCAATGTTCATGGGATATCATTCATTTCTTAGTTACGGTATAATTTATGATAAGTTTGAACCCTTGAACTGTAGGTCTTTGGTACAGGATATTCATTAGCCTCTAGGTCGGTGAAGGGGAGAGCAATGAGATTCATTTGTTAATTTAGAGCTTAATTTAAAAAAAAATAGTATTATGAATTTGAACATCAGTGTGCTATTGTTATTGTATTTTAAAGTAAATTGGGGAATAATCAAATTGAGAAATTTGACTGGCATGGCAAAGTATTAAAGGGAATGAATGGAAGTCATAATAAAAGAGTCAGAAAGCAATTCATCCTTGAGATGAGTAAGTGAAGCTCCATTCGGCACTGCCATCAAAATTCAAACACCAGGCCTGGAAGAAGAAGGAAATATTAGAGTTTTTTCTCTTGTGTTAGCAGAAATTAGTGATCAGAAAAATAATTTGGGCAAGCAACTTAAAAATGATGGGTCGGGCCAGGTCAAGTTTGTTCACCTGAGGTTACCAGTTACCCAACTTGAAGTTGGGTAAATAGGACCTTGAAGTGATGGTTACCAGTCACTTCTAAATTTAGTTTCAAGGCACATACATAGATGCAATTGCACCCTACTTCCCTACTGGAGGCTCATGGGTCAGGTGATCATTTTGTTGTTTTTATGACAAAATTTAAGTTAACCATGTTGAGATTTGACATTTTTCTTATTTGAAATTTATTATTTCGTTCTTTTCAATTTTTTTTTTCGCATACAGTGTTGTAGATCTTGTTTTGGAATAGAGACAGTCTAAAGTTCTAAACTATATGTTCATTGGTTATTCTCTCTTTTCTACTCCTATTGGCTAGATGGTTATGTATTTTAGCCAATTGGAATGTATTACAGCTTGTATTTTGTTTCTGTTGATATATTTTTGAGATTTAATGCAAATTACTGTATATGATATTCATTGTGTTATGAGTTCTCCCATTGTCTCTTGGCTTTGTAGAGTAATATGAAAATTTCAGAAGGTAAGCTTGAGTTCCTTGTATGCATCTGTTGTTGCTCACGTTTTGGTGGGTGGATGTGACTGTTACAACTCTGAAGTACATTTTTATCATTAATTTAGGGAACGCCACATGCATATTGCTGTATCATCCTAAATTAGCCACCTTATATTCAAACAGGTCTTATTTTAGAATAATCTTTTATTATTCAGCTCAGTGAGGAAATGCAGTTCACTTTTTTACCACTTGCGTGTTAACAACTAAAATATTTGTCTCAAAATATTGCATAAACAAATCTGGTTTTGTTGAAATGGAAGTAGACATTAGCAATATTTTCTTTTTTAATTATTTGGAGGAGACATGATGTAACGCTTACATCATTCTGTAATTTTTATTATCTACTTGGAATTACTACTTAGTTCCCTGTGTCCATCCACCATGAAATACTGAAATTTTCAGTTTTATATTACATAATAATGGCAAAGCTATTATCTAATCAAAGTTATTGGGATGGGTGCACTTACCGAGTTAACACGAGATAAAAATATAGAGTTGTAGCATATTAAGGGACGAGAAAGTTCAAGGTTAAAGTTGTCTTCCTTTGTTTGATATTTTATACACGTATATATCTATATATATATATCTATGGTATCTTTTCAGTTACCTGTAGGTATGCTGTGCGCATTTTGAAAAATTGAGCATCATGCGGTTCACATGGAATTTAGCTTCGATTATTTTTAAAGGAGTTTTGAAGTTTCTAAAGATAAAATTTTTTTTTTCCTGTATTTTGTTACTTTACTGTTCATCAATATATGAAATGTTATATATAGTAAATATATAATTTATGCTGGAGTGCCCCAGAAATCTATGCAAAAATATATAAAATACTTATAATAAAATTGTATGAAACCGTAGTTATTTCAGCTACCTGATTGATTGTTTTGTTTTCAGTTTTTCAATAATTTTTCATCAAGTTTGTTGTGCATATCTCTATAAGTACTACTGTATAGTGATTGTTGAAAAGAAATACAAGTATATGTAGTAAGTTCTTAACTTTACGGAGAGGGATCCAGTCCAGCGCCGTGGCGTAAGTTGATTTCTGCCATAAGTCGGTGTTTCGACATTGTCAGCACTTTAACCACATTTACAGAGCTGTAATTTAATGTTTGGTGCTGTGACTTGATGCAGCACATTGCTGTATATGAAAGGACAAGAAAAAGTAGCTATAAGCCTCAAGAAAGGAATTCCAGTAGGAAATGGTAATGAGATACCAAAGGACATAAAAAATGTTAAAGGTAAAAGAGGACACAATGTGTCTAGCATTGCACACTGTACATGCTACTTTAGGCTCATTTTATCATTTAACTTATTCCACTGTCAAGCCCTGAGTGGCGGAAGGTGCCCTAGTACTTGGCTTGACAGCCTAAATTTCTTAGAGTCTGACACCCAGCTTGAACTGCTCTGTCTTAAATTTTAACAGTTGAATGTTGTACATATCTGCTTTCCAGCAGCTTATATTTTACCCTGTTCTAATATTGAGCCGTCGTATAGAAACCAAATGCAGACAATCAATGTGATAAACTTAAAATAAGATTCAGCAGTCACATTGAGCTTGGCTGTTATAATAATCATGCATTTACTCTGTAGAGGACTTGAACTTGGCATGGTTGTGTATGTTTCTAGAGTTCAGTGGTCTTGTACATTACACTCTATAGTGGGGTTAGTGTCATCAGTGCACCTCATGGTACACTGTAGGCATTACATTAGGTTCTTTGCAGTGTTCCTTCAGCCCCCCGCTGCAACCCCTTTCATCCTTTTACTGTAACCCCGTTCTTATTCACTCTCTTCTGTCTTATGTAACACCCTCTACTAAAAGCAGTTTCTTAATTCAACTGTGAGGTTATCCTCCTGTTACGCCTTCCTAATCGATTTCCATTTCAGTGCTGAATATCCTCATAGGTCTCGGCACTCGGCCTAATTCTATTTTCGATTCTATTTTCCATAACTCTTCATATGCTATTCAAGGTTATCTTCACTTTCAGCATGTTTTACTGTACCTCTGCTCATATTCTCTTCCATCTTACTTTCCACCTTTAGCGTCTCAGTGATGTGATCGGCATGGTCTTGGCCTGCCTCGGGCATTCCACTGAGTGGTTAGAGATTTGCATTCCTGGTGATAGAAATTCACTTCTGACTTGGTTCGGAAGTCACGTAAAGCCGTTGGTCCTGTTGCTGAATAACCACTGGTTCTATGCAACATGAAAACACCATACAAACAAACAAACTCAACGAAAGGATTGATGGCTTATTAACGTTGAACAAATTTGTCAGGAGATGAACAACCCGTAATTCTGAATGCTTGGTTTATTTGCTAGTGGAACAGGGTTTCTAGAACATTGGAAAGTCCTGAAAAGGATTTTGTTAACACAGTAAGTTCTTAATGTAAACAAATTCATCTCTGGGTTTTTAAAAGTATTTAAAAAAACTGACTTTTAACTAGGGTGAGAGAAATCTATGGAGGCTTTGAATGAAGTCCGCTGCATTATCCTTTTTTCCGAAGAGCGTAGTTCGTTGTCATCAAAATATAAACATCGTTTGCGCTGAAGGTTCACGAATCGAAAATGAAAGCCTCATTTGCTCCAATTATGGTCCTCGAAGAGGTAAGGCGTGTTGAAATGTAAGTCTTGGTGGACGTATAACTTTGGTCTTGGTGAAGTGTCTCAAACAGACATCGGCAAAAGCAATAATAATGTATTTAAGGTCCTGTTAAGTTACGTTATGTTTTAACCTCGGGAGAGCAAATAAATCAGGAACTGCTTTCTTTTCAATTTCAATACGTTCCTTTAGATGAAAAGGTCTCATCTTCCATCCTTAAGCCTTCTCTGTAGCGTTGCTGGACTGTGAGGCATTGTCCTGAGGCTTATCTTCATGAATGCAGAACCAAGGCAGTCTCTTCTGCAACTCCAGTCTGTAGGTGTAAAGCAAAACGGTAAGGAACATACTAGCAATTTCTCTATCTCGTAAACGGTTTTCTCCTTAGTGATACCTACTTTTAGTCTTGAACCTATAATTAATTGATAGCTTCAACAAGACGACCGTTCTCGACACATATACTTAAGAGAATAATGCAGGAAAGTTGATGGTAATAATAAAATAAAGATTAGTAAAGTACCAACATGCTTAAGAACTCTATGCCTTTTTACTCATAAAAAAGACCCACAAGCAAGAAATGCGAGACAAAGAGATTCGGTGAAGCTCAGAATCCTACCTGTATCTTGGATGATTGATGGCGTATATCCATGGGTCGACGCATGCAACAGCCTTGCAACAAAGGGCGGGTAACATGGAGATCAGAGGTGTCAGAATAGTTCTGTCGAAGTACGAAAAGAAAAATCAGCTTTGCATTGACGATTTTCTGTGTCAAAGAAGTGTAAAAGCATCAGTTCCTTCTGATGCTATGTCAGGACAGCAGTTTGAATACTGACGTAGCTGTCTAAAGCAAGTTTATGGTTAAATCAACTTGCTTTGTCTCCTGCGTGTGAATATATGTAAGTTCCCTGATAGCCTGCTTTATTTAGAAAATCTATCATCACTTTCTATTCAAAAGCCTGACATATAAGAAAGTTGCTTGATGGCAATGGTAGCGTAGTGTGCAGCCTCAGCTACAGTAAATGCTATAAAACACAAGAAAAAAAATATAGTGGGAAGTGTTGCCACCGTTCTCTGTAGGTTACACTGAATTGTGGGTGCTGAAGTATAATATATATATTTATCTATATATATATATATATTATATATTATATAAAATATATATTTTATATATATAGATATATATATATAATTATATATATATAATACACAAGACGTATACAGGTTGTGTTACACCTACTACGTAGGTATATTACACAACATTTATACCCGTCGGCTTATTTCATATCTATGTATCTATGCCACATTCCACTTTCGACAATCAGTCTGTGATTAACGAAGTCATGATGGTTTTAACGATCATTGCAACGTTAGAGAGGGGCCAACAGTGAGAGATTATTTATAATATATATATATATATATATATCTATATATATATATATATATATATATAATATATATATATATATATAATCCTTCGTATAATAGTATTAAGTACTAGTTCGGCGTGTCGCCACCAGAGCGGCGCTGCTGTCAGTCCTCCTCAAACTCCCGGAAAAGCTCCAAGTCAAACAGCGTTGACCCCGAGATTTTACCAGTCCTTGCTTTCCTGTCGTGCGTTCATGGCTTAACATTGCGGAGACGGAATCGGGAATCCTTCAGGATAAAATGGAATGACGACATTTCACAGGTAAGTCAAGCACGGCGAATTTAATTGTCGTTGTTCTGTGCTGGTTAGGTAAATGGTTCCAGCATACCTGTCTCTGTTTTAACATGTCTTTCATTTCCAGCGTATAATTGTAGCACGAAAGCGCCTGGAACGGTTTTAATTCTGGAATCAGCCCGTCGTTAATGTAATATACGTCACGTGAATATTATATTATGTCAAAGAGATCTGTCTCGTTAATGAAAGTGGTATGATGGACAGTAGGCCTAGACCTATAGGTTCAACCTGGTTGTTTTGGTGCATGAGGACACCGGCTATATTTGTCTGTCATTATCATTAAATGATTCTTCGTATATTTATAACTGTAAAACATCCTGGTTTAATGGATGTTTCCATCGAACTATATCTCCCACGGACAGGAGACGGCAAGTAAATGAAGTTTGGCGTTCGTAGGTTATACCTAGTTATGCTCCCGAACTCATTTGGTAAGAAGCAATTTCATCAATCGCCTTAACCTAAGTACAACTTGATTTAGAATCTATAAGAATAATTTTTCTTTGGTAAATGTTACTCATTTGGTAAGAAGCTATTTCATTTGCACCATAACCTAAGTACAACTTGATATAGAATCTATAAGAATAATTTCAGTGGTAAAAGTTATTCATTTGGCAAGAAGCTATTTCAGTTATACACATTAACCTAAGTACAACTTGATTTAGAATCTATTATAATAATTTCTATGTCCTAAAAGTTATCGAATCGTCATTCATACAAAAAAAAAAAAACATTTAAGAATGGTATCAACGAGGAAAAGAATCGCTAGCCTAGTCAGTTGAATGGTGGGTACTACGTATAAGTTCATGGCTTCGTCCTTCTTTCAAGAACAATGGTATATATAAGTAAAAATGGCTTTCTCACTAGTCCATATTTCAGTTCTGTCAACGTATTGTACTTCAAACCTCAGGATAGACGGAAATAACTACTATAGACTTTTCCCGGAAATACGAAAGTAATTAAACACGAATGACAAAATGTAGTTTGTCAAATGAATGTGATACTGCCTTCATAGTAGTGCCCTCTCTCTCTCTCTCTCTCTCTCTCTCTCTCTCTCTCTCTCTCTCTCTCTATATATATATAATATATATATATATATATATATATATATATATATATATGTATCAAATGTGTTTACAGTGATTTATTTGTGTATAGATTAACTTATTTTTTTATGTAGGCCTAATTATTTTTTTTTAAAAAAGTAGAGTGTATTGTTATATATATATATATGATATATATATATATATATATATATATATATATATATATATATAATACAGATTGTTCAGTAATGAAATATTTTTTTCTAATGAAGTTACATTTAACTCTAACATTGAATTAAGCTGTTATCCAAAATAACCGCCATGTTATTAACTCTTCAAGTTCTTCATCATTACGATTTCCAAATAAATGTTGCCCCTATCCCGGTTATCCCTATGATTTCGATAATAAGAAAGATAACAGTCGCTGCTGGCTCTTTCTGTACGGGGGGGGGGGGGGGGTTGTCACGTGATTGCATACCTGTCGCCGAACGCTCCAATGAGAGAGACCACGGCATATGGTGTCCATGACACCAAGAACATGAAGAACAGCCCCATGCACACTTTGGCGATGCGAATTTCAGCTGTCTTGTCCTGTTCCTCCTTATTGCCAACGCTTCGAAGGTTGGACACGTTCATCTTCTTGGCCTGAAATGGGAGATGAACGTAGGTGATGTGTGAGAGAATCCGTCAAATACTGATGCAAAGCAAGTAGATCGTATAGGTTAGACTAGACTAGAGGATGGTGTTGGCACATGTAGTAGTAGTCTCCTTTCAGCAGACAGGCAGAATCGTGTGAATAATCATATGATGGCATGAAGTTTAATATAACTAAATAAATATGGGATAATGTATAAATGTATACATGTGGATGCAATAGAAATAACAAAATAACCTACAAAAGGAAGGTTAAATGATTAGGTAACGATACTTCTTCGAGGAAAATTGCAATGTCTTACAGTCCTGCCCAGAGAGTTCTACAAAGAAAACGAAGTTCTACATCATGGCCCTGTCACCTTTCGTATGAGTTGTCATTTCAACTTTACTTTTGCAGTTATTTTGCAACTCCTCGTTCAGGTTCAGTATTTCCTACCTGTGCCCTCATGGCTTTCTCGTGTTGGCGGACGTGGCTGAAAATCTGACTGTAGAAGAAGACGATGAAGAATCCTGGCACGATGTACGAGAAGAAGAAGATGCAAGCCACGAAAGTTCTGGTGTTTTCATCGGGAGTGAGGTAGTCGAATGAACAGGTGGTCAGGAATCCCTCTGAAATGAATTGGAACAGAAAACGGGTTTCGTCAGTATCACAACTCTGTCCAGTTTCATGGAATGAAATGAAATGAGCGTTAATGATTATTGGCGCTCTGTTGGTGTTAATACTCTAGCTTACAGTGATTTAAAGAATAAGATGAAAAACAGAATTGGATCACGAGCTTAATTCATATTTTTTCAGTGGAAATAATTTAGGAACGGGACTAGTTGAATTACGCTTATGGTAGAAAACGGGCCATTGATGATAACTACACGAACGAGTTACATCGATTAAAATAGCTCATGAAATGCAAGTTTCATATCACTCTTAAGTAGATGCAACAGGTTAGAATGTTACTCTAAGTAGATGCAACAGGTTAGATGTCTTTGAAGTTAAAATCTATTCTAAAACTGCCTTTGAGCTAGTTTTATTAAATTGGTCTCTTTCTTATGTGTTATATTTGTAACTAGGGCGTATATGAGACCTCGCACGAGAAAAACATATTTGGAAAATCATTATTGCGAGATATGACCTTCGTGAACTTTAAAAAAGGCGGTGGTAGTGCGGGGGCATCTCTCAAAAAAAAAAAAAAATAAAAAAAATAAATAAATAAAAATAAAAAAACAGGAAATGCTGCCTTGTGTTTACAGGATGTCTAACAAAGTGTATTAAGGAACACTAACTTCAGCGTATAGTCACGTGACTCGGGAGAGGAATGGCAGGCGAGCAACGGTTTCAGGGAAAACACAATTATGATCTGCCAATTGCCTGGTACTGCCTACCTGGCACGAACCTCCCCCAGATACCAAGCAGGGGCATGATGCACCAAGGTGTGGCGTAGGCCCAAGTTCCGAGCACGATCAAAAAGGCTTTCCCGCTGCTCATCTTGGCTTCGAAGGGATAGGCGATGGTCCTTTGGGGGGGGGGGGGGGGCGAGGAAGGGATTCTGATTGTCAGTATTTTTTGGTAATTATCGTACATTATATACTTATGATATATAACATATATATATTATATAAATAAATAAACCCGTATAATTATGGAGCAGTTTAATTAGCCAACGAGGTCTTACTTTTTGAAAATAACGGATTTCAGGTTTTAGTATGCATAGAATGTCAAAAGCGTTCCCTGTTATAGCTTGCGTCTAAAGGCTGCCAAATCCCCAGAGTTAAAAAAAAAACTTACTTGTATCTGTCGTAGGCAATGGCGGCATTCGTCATGGCCCCAGAAATGCCGGAATAGGAGCCCATGAGAGCAAACATGTCACATCCTTTTTTGCCCCAGATGGGCCCTTCGTTGAAGGAGTTCATGATGAAAACGGGCGTCTTCAGCATCATGATGAAATCCAGAATGGCCAAGTTAACGACGAACATGTTGGATGGCGTTCGAAGGCTCTTGGCGCTGCAATGGAAAAATTGTTGAGTATATCTTAGTTTAACCAGACCACAGAGCTGATTAACAGCTCTCCTACGGCTGAGCCCGAAGGATTAGATATTTTTCACGTGGCTAGGAACCGGTTGGTCGCCTAGCAACGGGACCGACAGTTTATTGTGGGATCCGAACCACATCATATCGAGAAATGAATTTCTATCACCAGAAATAAATTCCTCTCATTCCCCGTTGGCCGAGCCGAGAATCGAACTTCGGACCACCGGATTGGTGGCCGAGCGCGAAAACCACTCGTCCAAAGAGGAAGTAAATTCGTATACAAAGCCATGCGGATAGAAGTGAACAAAAACACGGTCAATGAACTAATGACGAGATGCGTACATCAACTGCGATTGTTTAACGTATTTAGAGGCTGAGACTGGGCACTATGGTAGATTCTCATCAACCGTGCATTTGACGTCTAGGCCCGTCCCTTACGACACTCCTGATTGGCTGAGGATAAGCCAGTTGCAGGGCTGGAAGCTCAGTCTCTCTCGAGAGTTCACATAGACAGGATTTATGTTCCACGTCTCGTGATGGATACGTCTTTCAGGAGGTGGAACAGACATCCTGCCTATGTGAACTCTCTCCAGAGAGTTTCCAGCCCTGTGATTGGCTTATCAACTGCCAATCAGGAGCGTCGTAAGGGACGGGAACAAAAGGCACCTTGTAAGTATGCATACATAATAATAGAACAACACTGCAATTGTCATTAGCACAGAAGTTAGCAAGATCAATGCAGTGGCCTTTGTCCAGTGCATTCGTGTGGTATCCAGATAATCTCTCTCGTTCGTCAAGACGGCATCAAACAAAGTTTAAAAACAAAAGAAAATATTTACCTGGAGAAGACCCAGATGACAACGCCATTGCCGCTGAGAGCTGCGAACATGAAGCCGATGTAGAACACCCCCAACATGTAGTGCAGGAAAGGGTTAGGCGCCTCGAAGGTCTTCCAGTGAGGGCTGACAAAGTCCATGTACTCTGGTGGAGTGTTCCAGCCCAACATCTTGACCTCATACCGACTGTCGGCCATCACCCCTTCCCCAGACCTGCAATTGGGAGAGGTAAACATTATTTTGGCAATCACCCCTTTTCCAGACATGCCACTGGGAGCTGTAAACATTTTGTGACAATCACCCCTTTTACAGACATGCCACTGGGAGCTTTAAACATTATTTTGGCAATCACCCCTTCTCCAGACATGCCACTGGGAGCTGTAAACATTTTGTGACAATCACCCCTTTTCCGACATCCACTGGGAGCTTTAAACATTATTTTGGCAATCACCCCTTTTCCAGACATGCCACTGGGAGCTGTAAACATTTTGTGACAATCACCCCTTTTCCAGACATGCCACTGGGAGCTGTAAACATTATTTTGGCAATCACCCCTTCTCCAGACATGCCACTGGGAGCTGTAAACATTATTTTGGCAATCACCCCTTCTCCAGAATTGGGAGCTATGAACACTTTTTGGAAATCACCCCTTCCCGAGAACTGAAATTGCAAAATAATAACTATAAAAACGATTCAACAATAATGTTCCCCAGGCAACTTATTAATAAGAAAACTGTACATAAAGCTGAAAGAAGTTCATCTAAAAATCTACGTCTATCTTCCAATGAAAAATTATGAAATTACCAAAGTGGGAATTTACAATGGCGATGGGATTCGTGTAAATTTTCTGGCGAATTTCGTTAGGGTTCAGTGGTTAGGTAAATTTAGGACGTAATTATAAATATTTTCAGTATTAATTTTGAGATTTATCATCACTTTCTTCTCCGACGCGAGTCTATGGAAAATATTTTTTGAGGGAAGGTTGGGATACAAGTCTTTAAAGCTTCTAGCAAAAGGTATAAAAGTCTTTAGGTTTCCGGCAAAACTTTAGTTGCAATAATAGAGAAATTCTTGAGTGTTTTTAATTTAATATCTACTTATATATATATATATATATATACTATATATATATAGATATATATATATATATATATATATTATATATATATATATAATATATATATAAATATGTGTGTGTGTGTGTGTGTAATGATTTAGAAATTATACCAAGGAGGTGAAGAGTTGCAAATTAAAAAAAGAGAATTTCCCCACAGTTGTAAAAACCTATTGGATGTCACGAATCGTCAAAACATCATTCTTTTTAGACAAGAAGTTTTCGACTGACTGAGAATCGAAACATAACGAATGAGGAGGTTAAAGACCGGTATCTTACGTGTATGCAGCTGGAACGGGGATGTCTAACTGCTGCGTAGCGTTGGCCATCATGGCTGCCTGCAGGACACCTGGTCTGAGCTGCGACATGGTGCTGACAACTACCTCTGTTGGAAAAGGAAAACGACAGATTATTTGAGTCAATATAAAGGGGATAAGCAGATCAAAGTACTTTCTTCAGCTATAAATCAGATAGATTAAATTATTTCCCTTTGTCGCTTCTATGGAAAGGGTGATGTGTGTGTGGTTGTTGTCTCTGCTTCAGAAGTCTTTGGTGTTGCCACTGACGTGATTCTAGAACAGAGATGCATTTCACCCAGGGTGACCTTACAGTGTTTTGCCATCAACATTCCTTCGATGGATGCACTTGTAAAATAGTTTTCTAGTATTCAGAAACAGGAAGTTTATGAGTGTGAAAACAGACCGGTAGAATGGAAATAAAATATCTTGCGTTTAAAATCAATCAGAAGGAAGGAATTGGCTGGTAAATGAAGTTATCTGCCCAGAAATTATGATTCTAATAAGTTTCTCTGTTTATCCTATAAACCTTTTCTGATATCCCATTCGTATAGATTATGCGACAAACGTTTATTGAAAGGTCTAGTAGGTTTTAATATAATGTCTAATGAAAGAGGCCTAGTAGAATGTTTGATATAATGTCTTATGACAGAGGCCTAGTAGAATATTTGATATAATGTCTGATGAGAGAGGCCTAGTAGAATGTTTGATATAATGTCTAATGAAAGAGGTCTAGTAGAATGTTTAATATAATGTCTATGAAAGAGGCCTAGTAGAATGTTAGATATAATGTCTGATGACAGAGGCCTAGTAGAATGTTAGATATAATGTCTGATGAAAGAGGCCTAGTAGAATGTTTGATATAATGTTTAATGAGAGAGGTCTCGTAGAATGTCTAAATATAGACAGAACCATGAGGTTCAGAACTTTACAAGACAGCGCTGGGCCAAAGTTTCGTGGAGGAGCGCTGGGCTGGACTGGATCCACACTGCCACGCGTCCCTATTCTTCCTTATTAACCCGCCGTGGATTTCTAATGTCAGTTAATGACGTTTATAAATAATGATCTTGTTTTTGTTTGATCCTGTTAAAAGCAGCAACATAACCAGTTAATCGGGTTAGTAAGATCAAATGCCGCTTGTGTCACAATAAGTGAAACGCGACTTTCTAAAGCAAAGCACGACGCATCACTTACTTGTTCAGCACGCCGAGGGGTATCCAGGACATAACCTATACCTTCATTCGGCGAATCATTTTTGCAATTTGTGGGTTAAATTGATCTAATAAAAAAGATCGCGGAGGCCTGCAACTAGATTCATTGCTTGTATAACCAGAAAGTGTTGATGTCAGCTGATTCCGTACAAGTGACTGTTGGAGTATGAAGAGAGAGTTAAAAGTGAACAAGCGAACGAACGCTACTTCCCTCCTCCCGTGACGTTGGCCTCTTGAAATCGTTCATGACAGCACAGTAATATAACTGTTGTCGTGCCATAAAAAGGAAATGCCATTTGGTTTCAGCTGAATTTATCAGTTACCTCAATCAGATGACTCGCCTCTTCAACAGAATCAAAGTTACGTTCGCAATATGATTATTGTCGAGAATGCACTGAGCCCTTGAGGACACTGTGGGTTTGAAATGTTGTTTCTTATCAGTTCATTCAATTCACCGCAAAGTTATGCCGGGGACAAGCTTTAGAAGTTTTTTTTTAGAACATGGTCATTCAGTCTCTCCTTCAGTTCAGTCCCTTTTTTTGAACTTGATAACGACATCATCGACTAAGACAATTTACACAGCAATTCCCCATGAGAAATAAAAATGAATGTTTAAGAAAAAAGCTAATTTTACGGAAAAATCTTAAGTGGAATTGATTTTAGGTCGAATTGTTCATTAGATGACGTCTTTTGGATAGGAAATAGCTGTAAAGGCACAAGTCTTGCAAACTTCTAGGTTACAGAAGGTTAAGAAACGTCCATTGGCTTTAAGGGATTCGAAAATCATTTTCCAATGGTGTTGAGGTACATAAGTAAAATCTGTTGAAAAGGCAAAGACGAAATTTGTTAAAACTCTAAATTACTGTAACTGTAAGACGCAACTGCAATAATGTCTTTAACATGATCATCCTTCTAATGGATTTACAGGTGATTTCGGGTTCATCTACAGGATTAAAATCTGAACTCTTGCATTGCTTGAGAAGTGAGGCTGAAGTCACTTTTCCTCACAGCATATTCTTGTGAAATGTTAATCTTTAAAGTTTCTTTTTAATAATTACTACTTTTGAAGATGAATTCGTCCAGATAGATGTACGAAATGTATGTTTTATTTGCATTTTATTTACTGCATTTTATTTAATTTTTTTCTTTTTTCAGACACCTGGAAATCAAAAACAATATTAAAATGAGAAAAAAAAGAATGGCTAACAAAAAACAGGTTTTGATTTCCTTGTCGCCGAGAGGTTCTTGGAGAGAAAAAACCATTTCAGTTTCAATTCAAACACATAATGAGCAGGACTCCACGTAAGTAATCAGAGGAAAGTTTTTGATATAGTAATTTTGCTCATAGCATGTCTCCCCCTCCTGTCCGGTTCCTCCTATTCACACCCACCCCCCACCCCATTCTAAACAAGAACTTTGGGAGAATCTGGAGGGACGCTTGGTCTTTCATAATAGGACATGGATTTCGTGAGGTCTGTCAGAAGTTATTGAAACATTGGTAAAACCCCTGCATGTGAGTTCCTGTTTTTTACTCAGTTTATTTATTTTTTGTAAAGCACATTTTTTCGACCTTTTTTCTTAGATAGGTTGATTATTTTCTTCTCGCTCTGTCACGATGTTCTGTCAACTAATAACATATTTTAGGTCCACCTTCATGCTATAATACCCCTCAAAAGCAACACTTGACCACCTATACTTGTAAAATTTGCTGTCAGGTGCATTCATTTTTTCATTAATGACCTTTTGGTTGATGGCCTGTGATTGTAAATTTGGCTTAATATTCAGAATTTTTCATTTTCATTGAAAATGAAAACTAATGTATCCACAGTACCCAAAAACTTTGTTTTTATCTGTTATGACCATCCACAGTACTAATCTGAATATAATAGAATTTAAATTTCTAATATCTTTCCAAAGTTATTTGAAACTTGTAGGCATTAGATATTTACTGCCTTTGGCATAGACTAATTGGTTTTTGTTATTTTTTGGTCCAGAAAAATAAAGATCCCAAGGTAGCATTTTTCTTTTCAGTCCAGGTTTGAACAAAATCGTGAACGTTTGACATTCATAAACAAGCCATGGCAGCCAGAGACAGGGAAAACTCAACTCATTAACGCTCAACTCATTAACTTGACGTTTGAAACGTTTAAACCTCGCGTTTTTGGTGAAAACACATCAGGAATCCCTCGAGCAGAGTGGTGCTAATAAGAGCAAACAGCGAAACTGGGTGTGCTTAGTATGGGCTCAGATCATTTCCATAATTGTCTTGAGTTTTGTTGCTTGCTTCCCATTCAATTACATTTGTTTATGTGAAGAAGCCCCCCGCCCCTCTCAAAAAATTGTGTTCTGACAAGCAATGAACATAACTTAACTGACCATTCTACCATCTACAAGGCTCCCCACTCTCTGAACAACTCCCCCCCTCCTCAGTACTTACCATTCATAATCAGATGTTGTAGATAGAAAAGGTGTTTTTTACTTATATTCTTTAATGGTATTAAAGTAGGACAAGACTGTGGTTTGTATGCACGTGTACACTAGGATTCCTGGGAAAATGAAACAAATTTGGGTGACTGGATTTAATTTAATGTATTTTGAAAAGGACGGGAGAGAGAGAACGAATTCTTTCTAATGCCAGAGAATTTGGAATGGCGTCATAGCACACACAAAATGAGTAGGAACCATCGACGAATTTCCCAATTTCTTTATACGACTTACCCAAAGAAACAACAGGTGGTTGGTATCGTCTTTCTTCCTGAGTAATAGGAGTCCATACCAGACACACGTTCGAAGTTCAAATTAGCTCTTCAAAAACGTTGTCTCAGCCGTTATTAAAAACTTATTGACTCATTGTGAATTCTCAGGCAGCATCATTGAGAGATAAACACGCACTAAGGGAGAAATCAATTATTTTTTCTTAAGATCACGACTAATATTAATCTTTTTGGCTGTTTTGTACCCATAATTTTCAATTTAAAAAAACAAGGTGGGGGGTTTCTTAAATTCACCAATAGTAACCCCAGTCGTCGTTAATAACAGAAATCGTAATCGTACATTTTTGAAAGATTGAGTAGTTTAATAAATCAAATAAGAGGTAATATAATTGAAATTCCTCTCACTGTACTGCCAATATTCAAATATTCACTCATTTCCTCTTTTATGTAGCAAATAATGCAAACCTTTATTTTTTTTAAATGCAAAATTTCCTGTTACTCTTCAATCAGCTGTAAAACCTCCATGCATTTTTTTTATTTTAAATGAATAACAAAACCTGGAACAATTATAGATGCTGCCATCTAACCCTAAACTTAGAATAAGCTTTCATTGGTCCCAGTAACTATAGTATTTCGTAGATGACATTACTTCTTATCAATACTAACTGGTTTGATCGATTTAATTTTTTCATCCGGTTTGCCATTCTGAATACAAAGATGACTTCGTTGAGCCCGCGAACAATTCGGTTTCTGTGTGTGTGCCTCCCCACGTCATTTATTTTCTGATTTAGGTTTCGAATCAAGACAATTCTCCAAGATTGGCATTTTTTTGTGGGGCGCCTGGTTGTAAACATTACATCCCTCCTTCAACCTCTCCTCTTCTTCTTCTTGGTCTTCTTTAGGCCTCTCTGTGACGGCGGTGGCCTGAGATGCAATTTCCTCAGGTTTCTCCTCGTGAATACAGAACCAAGGCAGTCTCTTCTGTAGCTCTAGCCTGGTGGGAAGTTGGGGGAATAAATGGATAGATAATACTCGAATGAAAGCTCCAGCACATAGGCATTAAAATCAAGCTTAATTCATATGACTGATCAACATTTCAATTCACGAGAAATGCGTAGAATTCTCACCTGTATCTCGGGTGATTTATAGCATATATCCAGGGATCAATGCACGCGACCATCTTGCAGTTGAGGGCAGGTAGCATCGATAGCAGAGGTGTCAGAGTGGAACTGTTTGGAAAAAAATTAATTTTGATAATATAACTCGTTTACGAATTTATAATTTTTTCGTCTTTCTGTCGTCTGTGAATTGATGAATGTAACGTATGTCCGTACGTATATCGAGCTTTCTCTGTATCCCAGTTTTTA
>NC_061107.1:8063272-8108272 GCF_015104395.2 Macrobrachium nipponense
CTCCTTCTCCTCGTTCTCTCTTTTCGAGCTCGGCTACGGCAAAATCTTCGGCCTTTCTGAAAATGAAGCCTGCAATTTCTATGAAGAAGGCACTCCATTCTTTAGATTCTTGGATGGACAAGAAGAAAGAGTTGGGAAAGACGGTATTCTGCATGCCTCCTTCCAAACTACATGGAAAGAGAGGTATTTGGTATGGGACCGGAGAGACTATGGGTCTTTCTCTGCCTGCCTCGGCAGATGCGGACTTTTCCATTTAGTGGAGGCCTCTAGACGTCACTCCTTAGGATCGGTCAGATCGACGTGGAGCACTTCGGAGTTGAACCACTTTCTAAAGGGACTTTTTGTCACTTTAGAGGTGTTCAACTTTCTGGATTGGTCACTCGGAGTTCTGGCCAACAAATCTAAAGATCCGGAGTTTCTAAAAAACCCAGAGATTCTCCATAGCGTCCTGTCTTGCATGGACAAGGCAGTACAGGACGGTTCAGGAGAAGTGGCTTCCCTTTTTGGTGCTGGTCTCCTGAAGAAGAGATCAGTATATGGATCCCTATTATCAAAAGGGGTTTCTCCGAGCCAGAGGACTGCTTTATTGTTCGCCCCTCTGTCGGATCATCTGTTTTCCTTCTCAGTTAGTGAAGGATATATCTCCCTCGCTAACTGAGAAGGCGACACAGGACCTACTAACACAAACGTCCAAGAAAGGACGCCCTGTAGTGTCGGCGATTAAGAAGGACTCTCGTCCCTCCTCAGCAGCCCTTTCGTGGAGGTGCAGCGGCTCGTCCTCCTGCCAGAAAGAAGAGCTCTGACAAGAGAGGAAGGTCTTCCTTTAGACCTTTCAAGAAAAACCAATGACTTGTTGCTCCTGCAAGCACCATGTGCGCCAGACTCCTGAACTTTGCAGGAGTATGGGCAAAAAGGGGGAGCCGACCCTTGTCAGTGCGGTCCTAAAGAAAGGATATGTAATCCCCTTCGAGGACAGCCCTCCCCTAACATCTACGCCTCGGGAACTGTCAGCGAGGTACAGAGGGACCCTGTAATGAGAAAGACTCCTCCTTCAAATGGTGGAAACAAATGTGGGTGGAAAAGGAGGCCATCGAACTTGTGCAGGATCCACACTCCCCGGGATTTTACAATCGCCTTTTTCTCAGTACCAAAGGCATCGGGGGGGTGGAGACCAGTTCTGGACGTAAGCGCTCTGAATCGCTTTGTTCAGAAAAAAGAAGTTTCGCATGGAAACGTCCGCTTCAGTAATGTCGGCTCTTCGTCCAGGAGATTGGATGGTCTCTCTGGACTTGCAAGATGCATATTTCCGCGTTCCCATTCACCATTTGTCAAAGAAATATCTTCGGTTTGTAATAGGAGACAAGATTTTTCAATTCAGGGCTCTGTGCTTCGGTCTGTCTACAGCTCCGCAAGTATTCACCAACCTGATGGCGAATGTGGCAAGATGGCTTCACCTAGAGGGAATAAACATCTCCCTCTACTTGGACGACTGGCTGATCAGGGCCAAGTCGGAGATTCAGTGCTTGGAGGACTTATCAGTAACAAGGAATATGATAGAATCGCTGGGATTACTCGTGAACCTCGAGAAGTCGCCAGCTGATCCCCAGCCAGAGCTTGGTCTATCTGGGGATTCAGATGGATTCTCGGGGCTTTTCGAGTATTTGCTTCGCAAGAAAGAATCACTCGAGGTTTGTCGAAAATCTCGAGCTTCTTAGAGAAAGAACAGTTCAGCGAGGGATTATCTGAGCCTTTTAGGGACCCTGTCCTCACTGAAAAAGTTCTTCTCTCTGGGGAGGCTTCACCTTCGCCCTCTTCAGTTTTTCCTGAAAGGGGTGTGGAGTTGGAAGTCGGGACAACTCTCGGACATCTTCCCTCTTCCACAAGAGGTAAAAGATCATTTGAAGTGGTGGATCCTTCCTCTTCAAAAGAACGAAGGCGTATTGCTTGCCCTGCAGAACCACCAAGCCAAGTGTTATATTCCGACGTTCGGAGTCGGGGATGGGGAGCGACGCTAGGAGCAAGGGAGGTGTCAGGCACCTGGACAAAGGAACAGGTGTCCTGGCACATCAATTGCAAGGAACTAGTGGCCATACACCTAGCCTTAAAGTTCTTCGAAGAGATAGTCAGAGGCGGGGTGGGTGATACAGATAAACTCGGACAACACCACGGCTCGGCTTACATACGCAAGCAAGGAGGCACGCACTCTTTCTCCCTCTTTCAGTTAACAAGACACCTGTTAACCTGGACGAAGAAAGAGGCATAACTCTCCTCACAAGATTTGTTCAAGGGATAAAGAATGTGAGAGCGGACAGACTGAGCAGGAGGAATCAGGTCCTTCCCACAGAATGGACTCTACACGAAGAAGTGTGTCGAAGTCTTTGGTCCCTGGGGGGGAGACCTCACATAGACCTGTTTGCGACGTTCCTCTCCAAAAGAATAGAGATCTTTTGCTCTCTAGTGGAAAGATCCGAGAGCCTTCGCAATAGACGCGTTTCTCCTGGATTGGTCGGGTGTGGACGCATACGCCCTTTCCCCCGTTCAAGATCCTGGGGAAGTGACTCAGGAAGTTCGTAGCGTCAAAGAACACGAAGTTGACACTAATAGCCCCATTTTGGCCAGACCCAGGAATGGTTCACGGAGGTACTGGAGGGATATGGACTTCCCAGATCTCTTCCAAACAGACCAGATCTACTCAGACAACCCACTTCGAGAGGTTTTTTCATCACAACCTCCCAGGTCTCGCTCTGACTGCCTTTCGACTATCGAAAGACTTGTCAGAGGCGAGGGGCTTTTCTTTTCGTCAAGGCTGGTGCGGGCTCTATCGCTAGAGCCCGCAGAGCTTTGACGAGAAGAGTATACCATCGAAGTGGGAAGTCTTTAGGAGGTGGTGTAAGAGTCAGAAGCTGTCTCCTCCAGTACCTCTATAGTGAATATTGCCGATTTCCTCCTCTTTCTGAGAGAGGAATCACACCTATCTGTCTCAACAATAAAGGGATACAGAAGCATGCTGTCTTCAGTATTAGAAATCGAGGGCTAGATATTGCAGACAACAAAGATCTACACGATCTAATTAGATCCTTTGAAACTTCAAAAGCAGCAACTCCTAGAACACCTAGTTGGAATCTGGACGTGGTCCTGAAATTCCTTTCATCGGATAAATTCGAGCCTTTACATCTGGCTTCCTCCGCGACGTCACTAGGAAATGCTTATTCCTGTTCCCTGTTGTCTCTCGCTACAGCAAGAGGACGAGCGAATTGCACGCTCTAGATTCCACAGTGGGGTTCAAAGGAGATGCTGCCATCTGTTCGTTCCAGACAATGTTTCTGGCGAAGAACGAAAACCCGTCAAAACCTTGGCCAGAAGCTTTGAAGTAAAAGGTCTATCTAACCTCGTAGGCAGAGAGATAGAGAGGTCTCTCTGTCCAGTGAGAGCTCTTAAATTTTATTTAGAGAGGAAGAGACAGATGGGAGCTTGTCAACAAGGTCTTTGGTGTGCGGTGAAGAACCCCAAAAGACCTCATGTCCAAGAACGCCTTGGCTTCTTTGTGAGAAGCGTAATTACGGACGCTCACAAGAACTGCTCGGAGGAATCCTTCGGTCTTCTAAAGGTCAAGACCATGAAGTGAGAGCAGTAGCAACGTCCTTGGCGTTCCAAAAGAATATGTCTCCTTAAAAATATCATTGAGACTAGTATTGGAGGTGCAATTCAGTGTTGCATCTCATTATCTGAAGGATGTGAGAGTGACCTATGAGAAGTGCTTCTCTCTAGGTCCATTTGTATCAGCAGATACAGTGCTGGGTCTTGGAGCAAAGACTGATCCTTAAATATTGTGTTTTTATCGTACATAAACCCTCTTGTCAGATATGTGCTTGTTTTCTATTAGCAAGCTCACTGATGTCGCACGGAGCATAGTGTCATTGTGGTAGGGGATCAAGGGTATGTATGGACTAGTCGGGGAGTACAAATTTTTTTTTTTTGTATATTTTGTAAAAATGAAAGTGTAATTATGTTTCGAGTTTTTGGTTGTTTGTAAGGAGTTCGGGGATACTCCTTGCAATCTTAGAACTAACATGGATGTTAGGATCAGTGATCGGGATCGGTGCTGTGCTCCTTGAACAAGGGTGTATTGTCATGTTAGTGGAATAGCACCCAATGACAAAGGCTTTAGGCTCTGCCGAGTAAGTGGATAAGACCCCATTGGCAGGACCCACAAGAACTCTTAGCCATAGATCAATATCTCGCTGAGGCTCTTGAGGCTAAGCAGACTCCAAGGCAGTAGCCGCGAAGTCTCAGCTAATAAGGTAGGAACCAAGGTTTATTAATACCTCACATATGTTGTTTACCTGTCTATTTCAGTAGTTAGCTGTCTCTTACCCACCACCAATGGGTGCTAATCAGCTAAGTATATATCTGGCAGGGAAGTTGAATGTATAAAAATGATATTGTCATGTTACAATAAAGTTTTATACATACTTACCTGACAGATATATACGATTAATGGCCCACCCAGCCTCCCCGCAGGAGACAGGTGGAAGAGAAGAATTCTGATTAGAAAACGGGAATGGTTCCTAGTCCTGCCACCCAGGGCAGGGCGGTAGATCACCTGACCTACCGGTAGCGTGTGCCGCGAAATTTGAAATTCTGTCGGAGACGACGGAGAAGTCTATAGCTAAGTATATATTCTGTCAGTAAGTATGTATAAAACAACTTTATTGTAAACATGACAATATCATTTTCGACAAATTGTCATTTTTTCATAAAAAAAAAACCTTAAAATATTGATTATTTTGCATTTTTGGTGTCATATTTCATCTGCCAGATGAGCGTTGTAGGTGTTGTAACCATGGAACATGCGTCATAACCCTGGAAATAATGTCTGATGAATATAATTGAAAAGCGTCGTAACCTCGAAACGTCGTAACCCGGGGACTGCCTACTCTACCTCACAGCACAGCAATCTCTCACAGCCATCCTCTTCAGGTAATGGAAGTTAAAACTAATGGTTTTTATCTGATACCAAACGCATGATAGAAAGATGCTATAAGGACGTAAGTGACACTGAAAGGCCTAAATCATTGTTAGACTTACTAAAAATTCTTAAGCTATATGAGGAGGCATTTCCTGAACTCTGCAGACTAGCCAAATTTACTGTAATGTTAACCATGTCGTCAGCTTCAGCAGAGAGAAGATTCTCTGCTCTGAAATTATTTAAGACTACTCTCAGAAATGTAATGGGCAAAGACAGTTAAGTAATCTCGCTGTGCCATCAATTATTGAAAGTATGGTTCGCAGAAAATCACAGGAACAGGAGAATATTGTTAAAATGAGTCATGTCGCTGTAGTCTGCTTCTTCATCACATATAATGTATAGCAAGCAATTTTTTCAAATTACTTTCAATCTTTCAATTATATATATGTATATATATATATATATATATATATATATATATATATATATATATATATATATATATATTTCATTCATCCATTTAATTTTTCATCAAGAGTACCTATCACATAATAGACTTATAAAAAGTCTATTTTTTTGTTCTTGTATTTCCATGCTTATGTTTTACAATTTCTATAAGCACAGGAATTAATGTGTTTTCCATAGCTCATGTTTTTCAGTTTCATTTCTGTAATTACATATAATTATAATGTACCTGATTTCTGTACATCTATGTTTTACTTGATACAACATAACAGAATCACAGATACTTGTATAATGCCTGACATTGGCTTTAGAATGCCTCTGAAATTGGTCACATTTCAATATTTCTTCGGGGGTGCTTACAGCACTCCCCCGAACCCCGAAGTTGTAAAGGCTCGCTCCGCTTGCCTAATGCTTGGAAGAATAATCTTATTACTCCTCCGCCCACTGACAAACTCCTAGCTACGCCACTGAATATGACCATCCGCTTTTGCTGTTGAAGGGATGGTCACGTTGAACAGAAATGAACCGCTGAACAGAGAAAGGATGAGCCACGCGGCACAAATGTGCAACGAATCTTAGAAATAGGCATAAATTGCATGAGACTTCATAACTGAAATCGTGAGAATTAGAACTAGAACTTATATCAGTTTAGAGAATATACTGACTGTTTTAATACCCTGTCTGGTCTGGTATTTGTTACACCAACTTTCAGCAAAACAATGAGGTCTCTAGACCAAACATTGCCTTTTGTCGTCGTGCCCAAAGCGTTAAATCCCGTAAGGGGTACCGCCATCAGTAGACCTCATGGTGCACCGTAGGCATTACTTAAGGTTCTCTGCAGCGTGCCTTCGGCCCCTAGCAGCAACCACTCCCATACCTTTTACTGTACCTCATTTCATATTATATCTTTCTACCATCTTACTTTCCACCCTCTCCTAACGCTTGGTTGCCAGGTTTTCCTCCTGTTACACATTTCAAACCTTTTACTGTCAATTTCCATTTCAGCGCTGAATGACCTCACAGGTCCTAGTGCTTGGCTGTTGGCCTAAATACTATACTCACTATTCACTATTGAAAGCGTTAAAACTTTATATGTGGCTGAATGCTTCACTGATTCATTTTTGTCAACTGGAGTTGCAACAACTAAGGCTGCTACAGACTTTGAACATAACCAAAACTGAAGACACGTTCGTTCACAAGAATAATTGCATTAATTTGCCTTACTGTTCCTTAAAAGCACCCGGCGCCGAATGACCTCATCGGTCCCAGCTCTTGGCCATTGGCCTTATTTCTATAGCACTGGATCCCGTGAAAGACTTGCAATGAACTGAAATTCTGAAAAGTCTCTCTTTCCTAAAATAATTACTTTCATCCCACCACCTCTAAAATGCTTCATTCAATAGTCTCATGAGTCTATTGACAAGAGCAGCGGTGTCTAGTACGATTTAGAGTCTACGCTGAGACGAGCCACGTGAAAATGAGAACGAGGGGTCACTGACCGCCCCCATGAGCCTACTTTTCAAACAGGGGTCATCAACCTTTTCCATTTATGAATTCTCTAAGCTATTAATGCACTTCCGGCCTTTACCCTTACAGACCTGACTCCGAATGCAGATTGGATATAAGCTAAGAGTTTGCTATAAAGCTCATCATTTAACATCGTAAACGTATTCTCTCTCTCTCTCTCTCTCTCTCTCTCTCTCTCTCTCTCTCTCTCTCTCTCTCTCTTGACGTACATTTTCTTCAGCAATACATAAACAAATTATTAATTAATCTTATGCCTATCTTATGGCATAAGTTCAACTGCTCAGCATATTTATTTGATAACAAATGCACTATTATTTGTAGGGCCACAGTTAATAATGAAGTGAGGCTGGTCATGCTACTTGTGTCGAACCAATGACAGGTTTCGTCATTTCTTTTAAAAAATCAATATAAAAAATGACAATAATTTACGTCTGTCTGTTCCTTGATAAACTTTCCGTTTTAAGGCTTAAAAGTTACGCGTCATTGAAAAAATATTATTCAGAATACCTACATTCTTAATAATAATTTAATAATAAAATTACCATTAGGAGAGCATGCCAAAGAATTAAAAGACCAGTTAATAATTAAAATGTTCTTAAAACTCAACTCAATTTAAAAAAATCAGTTAACAATCAAAATATTCTTAAAACTCAATTCACTCTCTCTGAAAGTAAAATGCCGATTATGTCTATATAACTAATAACGAGGAAATTAATTCAGTATTACCTTATAAGATGCAAGTAAAACAGACTGACAGCTCTGAGCACCTGCACATGTAAAGCCTCAATTTCTAAACATAGATCATATGTTTAAAAAAAACTTTCGCCTTTCAGAATTAGTTTCTTCTTTGATTCGGCGTTTTCTACAAAGTGTTGAAAGTATCCATTTCCCGTAAGCAAATGAAGATGCCCCATCTTGCTATTGTAGCAACATTACAGAAATAAATAGTCGAGGTGAGTGAGTCACACACTTCAGAAGACTTGGCTTCCGTCTCTCCTCAGCCGCCCTTATGGGCAAGAAGCATGCAGTATTTGGCAGGAGGAACCCGTAATATTTCACGGGGCTTCAAGCTCCTTGCTTTATTTACCCTATCAGGTGCACCGTGCACCAGCGCGGCAGCAGCGTCTCTCCAACCTCCGACTCTTCTTCTTCCACCGGAAGTGCGCTCGCTCGAATCCTCGACCGTAAAAAAATTTTATATAACTGTTTCAGAGCATGAAACGCTATTTCAAACTCAAGGAAAATAAACGACTGTCAGTCAAGGTCTGAACGAGATTCCTGAACTCGTCTGTCTGATTTATACTGCGGGCGGATTTTGGCAAAGGTTCCCCCCGTGCGGTTATGGGTGGCACACTTACTGGAGGGGTTGGTTGGTTGGGGGTGGTCGGGTGGTAGCAGACAGCGACGGGACATTATTGAATGTATCAGACTTCTGTCGCTCGAGAAATGGGTGGTGGGCTGTGAACGTTAATATAGGCTGATGTGAAATTTCTTATATAGGCCATAATCGAAAGATCTTACAAGAAACATCAAGAAACATCACGTTATCTTGACCCAAGTGCTTCTAAAAGCGTCACATTCTATTATCAAAATAACCTAACTATGGCGTGGAATAGCAATAGTGGTGACGGTTGGAATATTTTGTCAGCCAAGTTGGCTCTATAAACAAAGGTGAGTATTGCCATCTCTCCCAGTTTTGTAAATTGATCAAAACAATCATCCTAGATTTATTAAACACGATTTGTGATGTCATTTCGTGCTCTAATATCATAGCAGATTAGATTCAAACCTGTTTACATTCGTCACTTCAATCGACGAGGAAGGCGAACTTGGCTGCGTTACAAGTCCTTAAAAGGGAAATATAGACACGTCGTTTCCTAATACATTTATGGTTACTGAATCTTAACAAGCACATGATTGAATTTCAAAGAATACACCGTTTTGCTATCTTTACTTCCTGACTTACGAGACATTTCATGAGTTATTCCATGAAACACCACTCTGATACCAAATTAGATAAAAGAAACTTTCCCAAAATAACCAAATGTCTGCGATGGTTCGAACGTTCTAAACGCATATTAACTATTGCAACTGAATGGTAGGTTTTGTCAGATGTCTAATGAAACGTAGAATTAGTTTTGTCTCTTAGGGCAGGGCTTAGTACTAATTCTACGGCCTTTTAAAGTAAAATAACTATTATAAACTGTCGTATCCGAGACAAAAATTTAATGAGTCTAGTTAACTGTTTTTGGTAAGTTAGTTTGTTACTGGGCCACATTAACCTGCTGTGTAATTCTCATGACAGAATGTGCTTGTACTGCATCTCTCTCTCTCTCTCTCTCTTCTTATTTTCGGATAATGGCATCCAAAGCCCTCAATAATTTTGGCTCAAGGTTAGCTAGCCTGTGTGTGGAGTAGTAACTGCTGAGCCATTAATCATAGTTGTCGTTTTTAGACGTCAAGGTAGTAACAGGCGCCTCATGGTACCCAAATTCCTGTTCTTTTATTTGGTGTAAAAATTGTCAAGCTGGTATGAAAAAAAAATTTATCCAAAGTAGGCCTACCTGTTTTGGGACTAGCCAGATCCTAGAGTAGATAGTGTTTCCTCAGCGCAGGCCTATACTATTAAAGAGCAATATGACAAGCCATGACGGGCCAAAGTTATGGGCCTCCTAATTCTTTATGGAAAACTCCCGAATGCTTAATAACGTCTGATAGATGATACACTAATCCCCTAATATATATCAGCATTATGGACCAGAATCATCCGGTCCCTAGACATCGGATTCAGCTCTGCAAGCGTTGAACCTACAGTTTGATGTAGGATTCTTAGTTGGGCAGATTTCTCACATCCATTCTAAACTAAATCATTTACAATTTAGCTTTGCTGTCAAGCCTCTCTATCCCTTTTATGTTCCGAAGATGGGCTCAGTGTTTTATTGGCTTGACTTTTGAGACCTTGTTGATGCTAGAATCTAGAATTCTAGATTAAGCGTGGGACAAGCTCCTTCCTTATTAGTGCTTCCCCTTTTATTCACGTGAGCCCCAATATTCTACCTTCTTCATTCCAACAATTTTTGTTTCCCTTGTTGCTGTTTAATGTGGAATATCTGATTCGTTCCATATTACAAAAATGGGCCATCAAAGTTCACTTCTTTTCTTGCTTTGCATCTGTGACTTAAGGTGAGTCCCCACGGTCGAACAATGTCCGACGGACAACCATTGTTACCAATTAACAATTGTCTGCCGGTCTTTGCCTTGTGAGCAGAGTAAAAACAGTGGTATACAACCTCATCTGGTACCACTGTTTGTTGCCAGATATACTTCCATCGTTTCAACGCTTATGACGTCATCCTCCTTCGCCTATGATATGGTAACAATGTCTGTCCGTCGGACATTGCTCGACCGTGTGGACGCACCTTTACAAATAACGGGTTTGCGCGCGTAAGAAAAATATTTCTTGGTTCTTCACACTCAGGGCACTATAAACTCTTTTAGCTTATTTTTTTTTAGTATAATTCCCTCCAAAAGACTGCGTAAGGTTGGTACTGTACATACTTTTATACAAACTAAAATCTCTGTTCGTGCTTTGAAGAATTTGTAGTGCTGTTATCAAGTGTCGTGTACCATTGGGTAATTTGCTGTTGTTGTCTACGTAATGTATTCAAGTTTTCTCTCTCTCTCTCTCTCTCTCTCTCTCGTCTGTTTCAGCAGTACTTTCCTTGTAAATTAATCACCTTTTAGCATAGCCCCACGTAAATTTATACTAAACCCTAAAATAATAATAATAAAATAATAATAATAATAATAATAATAATAATAATGTCTTATTGAAAGATACTGCTGCATCAGCTGCATTCAACTTGTAAATAGTCTTCTCCATTTTTCTAATAATTGCTTTCTCTCTGCTATTGCAACTGGAGAGTATTGCGCCGATATTACTCATCAGGAGGAGTCAATTTCAGGGATATTGCTTACAAATTTATTTGTCACAATAAAAAGATAAACACATAGGTAAAAATATGACGAATTAGTGGCCAACGTTTCTCTCGGTATCATCCGAGCATGATCACGGCAGTGGGTTGAAACAGAATGTAGGTGCGTAAGCGTAATGGGGGGGATAGGGTAGGATAAGGGAGCCCGTAGGTCCCTGGGAAGGAAGAAAAGGTTTGGAAGGGGTAATAGTGGGGCTAAAGGAAGGTATTAGTAAGAGACATAAAGAATGGGAGAGACCCATTTGTCATTGTGTGAGAAGAATGTGTGTTATGTCATGTGTTTGTTGTGCTGGTTTGATTCCTTAAAGTCGGCGGTGGTGTGGCTTGTTGTCAGGATCTACTCAATATATAGTGGTAGGTCAGAAGGGGGTCAACCGCTATCTGAGTTTTCAATAATTGGTGGCGCAATGCGTTCCTGCTATTGGTTGGAGGAAGTTTCTTTCAAGACACTTGTCGTCGTTGAAGGTCGCGCTGTTGCAGTCTAGCAGAGCGTCGAGGCTGGGGCATGACTTCCCTGGGCGTTGTGTCACGACGGTTCGCGTTGTCATTGGCTGTTGGGCTGCTTGTCTCATCTGGTATTCTTTGATCGGGGGTGTTTGGTCTGGTATTACTTGTACTATTATTCATACACATAGGTCTCCTTAAGTTGGTGGGGAGGAAGGGCACTTCTCCTGCGACGGTATTATCAAGAATATTAAGATAATAGGGAGGGCTCCTGACCAGCGACGTTTGCGACTGCTCGAGGCACTCCTCATACAGCAAGAAAAGCCCTCATTAAATACGACGCAGGAAGTGCTCTTCCTTCCCATCAACTTAAGGAGACGTATGTGTATGAATAAAGTACAATTAATACCAGACCGAGTGACACCCCCGATCAAAGAATACTAGATGAGACAAGCAGCCAATGACAACGCTAGCCGTCGTGACACAACGCCCAGGGAAGTCATGCCCCAGCCTCGACGGTCTGCTAGGCTGCAACAGCGCGACCTTCAACTTCCTCAAGCCAATAGCAGGAATGCATTGCGCCACCAACCAGTGAAAACTCAGCTAGCGTTTGACCCCATGCTGACCTACCACTATATATTGAGTAGATCCTGACAGCAGTCTACAGTCTGCTCCGACCCACTGCCGTGATCATGCTCGGATGATACCGAGAAACGTTGCCACTAATTCGTCATAGTTTGACCTATTTGTTTATCTATTTATTGTGACAAATAAATTTGTGAGCAATATCCCTGAAATTGACTCCTCCTGATGAGTAATATCGGTGCAATACTCGCCAGTTGCAATAGCAGAGAGAAAGCAATTATTAGAAAAATAGAGAAGACTATTTACAAGTTAAATGGAGCTGATGCAGCAATATCTTTCAATAATAATAATAATAATAATAATAATAATAATAATAATAATAATAATAATAATAATATGTGGCCGTGGAGGAGTGGGTTAGGTCGTCAATAGACTTAACCCTGGACAGGTATCGCTATTTCGCTACCCCGCCCTTAAAAGTAATGTGGGTCAACCTCAAAAAGCCCGAGCGTCTAGAAAAATTGCCAAAAATCAGTAACTTCTAATTTTGCTGTACATTATAGTTTCTAAAATTAGTTTAAAGATAATACTATACTACTGAAGAAAATAAATAATAACCCATCTACAAATTTGATATTTATTACAAATATTTAAAAAAAATAAGGATATAACAAAAATAATTTACAAAAATATTTATATACAAAATAACCTATATAAGAAAAATAAATTGAGGAATCCTTCTAAAACTACAATTTACAAGTCGTCACAGCCAGAAAAGGTGTCGGACCAATAGAGGTCAAAATCTGAAAATAGAAAAAAAAGGTAAATTTTTTTTGCCTCCAAAAACTGGCAAATTTTCACGAATTTTTTTTTTGTACCTAAATGAATTAGGAAGTGGCTGAATTTTATACAGAATAAAGTCATATTATCCTAAAAAGTAATTATGTAAAAATATTTGGACAAAGATGATATTAGCTGTTATATCAGGGGCCAAATCTAAAGTTCACTTTTTACCTGCTATTTTCACCATGAAAATTTCTTATAAAAATGGCTGTAACTACTATAAGATATGGTATTTATGCATGAAAATCTACCAGAATATCACAAATTCTATAGAGAACAAGAATATAGCGGTATGCAACTTACCTAATTGATATATACAGTAAAACATGGGCCCCCACCCACGACAAGTGCAACGGCCAAAATTTGCTACCTGAAATGGAGGAATGGAATGTAATTTTCAATGTGTTATCTAGTTACCTAATTATGTGTAGATTTGCATAAGACTATTATGGTAGATTGCTGGACGTTTCAACACTATTTTGCAATCATCAAAAAAAAAATCTGACCCATAAAACTTACTCTTAATGTAAAGGTCATTTGTTGACCTCCTTGTTTTACCATGAAAATTTCTTATAAAAATGGCTGTAACTACTATAAGATATGATATTTATGCATGAAAATCTACCAGAATCACAAATTCTATAGAGAACAAGAATATATAGCGGTATGCAACTTACCTAATGGTATGTACAGTAAATAGGGCCCCACCACGACAAGTGTGACGGCCAAATTTGCTACCTGAAATGGAGGAATGGAGTGAAATTTTCAATGTGTTACTTAGCTATATAATTATGCATTGATTTGCATAAAACTATTATGGTGGCTTGCTAGATGTTTGAAAATTATTTTGCAGTCATCAAAAAGAAATATTTCGGAAAGGGAATATTTTAGAATATTTGGAAATATCGACAAAAATGGAAAAATAAACTATTGCAGTATTTTGAGGTAAAAAAATGGATGATATATTTTGTAAAGATTAAAATTATAGCATTTATGCAACAACAAGTTGTAAAAAAGTTTCATGGTGTAACTTACCTACGTACGAGGCACACACTTCGGACACAAGACAGTTCGATGCTGTAGGCAGACGGGCCCGTTGCATCGCAAACATGCTGTGTTCGTCTTGTGGTCGTCTCTAGATGGGCAACTTCGGCAGCGAACACGCTTGCGCAGCACTCGAAAAAAAAAATTAGAAATGAGCACTCGAAAAAAAAAAAAATTAGAAATGAGCACTCAAACGGGCACGTACGCGATACAACTCACCACCCTCCAACATATTCCAGTAATAAAACAAAACTATACTAGCATGAACCCTGTTCTCTTCGCAATGTTTACCATATAACTTTGCATAAAAAAAAAAAAGAACACACACACACACACACACACACAGAAAGGGGCATTCGAAAGGAAATGGATCAAATGTCAATATATGGGATCCCAGCCACTTCCAAGGTCGGTCACGCAGGTGTTTACGCACAACAAAAGAGAGAGATAGAGAGAGATGTTTACGCACAACAAGAGAGAAGGAGAGAGAGAGAGAGAACTTTACTTACTACAGCTTTCAGAGATGAGATGGAATTATTTATATCGCGAGAGAGAGAGAGAGAGAGAGAGAGAGAGAGAGATGAGAGCGCTTTACTTACTAGCTTTCAAATATGAGATAGATTCATTTTTAGAGAGAGAGAGAGAGAGAAATGTGCGAAACACTAAAACAAAGGATGAGAGAGAGAGAGAGACCCACAAATATACGAAACATAAACATAAAGGATCAAAGAGGCATTAGAGAGAGAGAGAGAGTGAGCGAGAGAGAGACCCAGAAATATGCGAACACTAAAAACAAAGGATGAGAGAGAGAGAGAGTGAAAGAGAGACCCAGAAATATGTGAAACACTAAAACAAAGGGAGAGAGACCCACGAATATACGAAACACTAATCATAAAGGATCAAAGAAGAATGAGAGAGAGAGAGAGAGAGAGAGAGAGGAGAGAGAGAGAAGAGAGAGACGAGAGAGAGAGGAGAGGAGAGAGAGAGAGAGGCAAAACATTAGAAATGAGCACTCGGAAAAGAAGGTAAACAGAATCTTCGCATACAATGGCCCAGAGTACGTACGCGATAAAACAACGCGCCAACCTCCAACATATTCCACTATAAACATTTATACTAGCATGACAAAACTATACTGACATGAACAACACTACTAGCATGAACACTGTTCAATTTCAATATGCTATGTTTACCTAATAATTTTGCTTTTTTCATAAAAAAAAAAAGGGCATTCAAAGACGCATGGATTATTGGCAATATGGCACCTCAGCCACTACCAAGGTCGCGCACACGTTTGCTACAAACAGCATACGAAGTAAAACGTCTCCCGTACATGATTGCGCACATAGTAAAACATTTCCCAATATAAAAAAAAAACTATACTATTAGCTATTATGCCACAGTCATACAGTATTGGCTACGTATAACTTTGCTCTTCGCAAAAAAAACACAGAAATTAGCACTTGAATGTCACGTGACCATAAGGGCATATGTAAGTCGTAGGAATAAGTGGCAGGCATTCACAAAGGCATTCATTTTATAGAACATCATCCTCCGACATATTCCAACAGTACAAAAATACGATTGAAATGAACAATACTCAGTATCCGACATTTATCTAAAACTTTGCTTATGGAAAACTTCAAAAAATGACACTCGAAAGAAATTAGACAATATTTCTGCTATGTGACATCTCCTGCCGCTCCCAGAGTTGGCTCACGTGACCCATAAACATCTCGAAAACAATTTACAATTAAAAAATACACTAAATTAGCTATTATGCACACAGTCCGACATGAATTGGCTACATAATAACTTTGCTATTCGTAAAAAACACAGAAATTGGCACTACAAGGTCACGTGACCTTGAGCGCATTTACGACGTGATAATGCATTCACAAAGGCATTCATTTTATAGAAACATCATCCTCCGACATATTCCAACAGTACATAACACGATTAGAATGAATAATACTCAATATCTGATGTTTATCTAAAAACTTTGCTTTATGCAAAAAATGCAAAAAGTGGCACTCAAAGCAAATTGGACAATATGGCGGTATGTAGCATCTCTGTCACTCGGTTTGTGGTGTGTAACTTAGATATAGGCCCCAGCTAGACTTTCCAACACAACAAAGTCAGTGACTATACAGAGTGTTCATTGAGAAACTGTATGTAATAACTTTGATTTTCGATCACTAACCTTTTCTACTAAGATGTGGGTCGTCCTTGACCCTAGTGGTACCTCAGAAAATAGGGATGCACTGAAGAGAGGGGCTGGCACGTCTGCTCACCATCAAACCTGACAGTATACTAGACATCTGCAGGTCGATTACACCCGCATTGGACATGGGTGATAATTTATGGGAAAAAAACATGTTTTTTGAAACACTCCTTGGGTCGTGCAGGACCCACGACCACTGTCCAGGGTTAAGTCAAGTTAAGGCAACATTGGGGCTGGTCAGTCGTTGGATGGGTGACCGCTCTCCTCGGCGTTGATTCCTTGGGAAAGGATCTTTACCATAATTTCCTCAGTCTACTCAGCTGTAAATGAGTACCTATCCCTGATGGGGTAGGGCCCAGCTATGGGTTAAATAGTAAAACTCAGCAATGATAGAAAGAAATGAAGGAATAAACGACAACGACGTAAATGGAACTTCTGGCAACAGAGGAGCTTCGTCCGGCAACCAGGTATTCAACCCAATTGAAGGGGAAGACGGTCAGGTACTTGGAGGTCGTCATCCAGCAACTGATCACCACAATGACAGTAATCAACAGCCTGAGATTGGAGCTACAGAGGCAAAAAGGAAGAAATGGATAAGAGAAGAAAATAAGGAAATATGGAGATGCTACATCAGAAGCAACCCGACGGAGAGAGGATATAGAAGAAGATTGGTCAACATCTGAATGAGAGGAATAACACCCCCCAAACAGAGCAGAGGTGGCAGACCAAGGTAAGGAACAAAATAAAGAAAAAGAAACTGGTCTTCCCCAACAGAAAGAGAAGAACTGGAAAGGGAAATGTCACACGACAACGAATTACACGAAGACGAACTGAGAGACGATGCACAGAAGAACGACAGGGAGGATGATGGTATCAAAACAACGACACACGAAGAAACACCGACGAAGTAACAGAGAGGACGGAATGGGTAGAAAAGATTAGACAATGGGTGGAGCCAGATACAGAGAGAACAAAGATCCCCTCCATGAAAGCCTACAACACCAAGAAATTAAGGGAGAAAACAAGTGAGGTCAATGAAATAATGGGCATAATACACACCACCAGTATCACAGAAACAAATAACTTGACATATGCAGGAGCAAGATTAGTAGCAGAACTGATGGGGATTCGAACACCAACACCACCAGCACAACCAACCCAACAGAAACCAAAACAGCAACCTCCTTGGAAAAGGCGCCTGGAAAAGCAAATCATGGTGATGAGATCTGACTTGAGTAAACTGAAAGAGATGGCAGAAAAAGGCTAAGAAGCAAGAAAACAAGGGAGGAACTCAACGAGAAATACAAAGTACAAGAGAGGGGACTAAACAACACAGCAGAAGATGTAAAACAGAGGCTTAAGGCAAAGCACATAAGATCCAAAGGTACATGAACAGGAATCGGGATACCAACAGAACAAACTATTCGGAACCAACCAGAAAAGATTATACAGCCAACTAAGAGGGGAAGACAACCACCAAGAAATTCCTGAAGCCGAACCAAGTAAGAGACTCTGGGAAAACATATGGAGCAATCCGGTATCACACAACAAACATGCAACATGGCTCCAGAAAGTCAAGGAAGAAGAAACAGGGAGAATAAAACAAAGATTCACAGAGATCACGACAGACACAGTCAGACACCAACTAAAGAAAATGCCAAACTGGAAAGCCCCAGGTCCCCGATGAAGTCCATGGATACTGGCTCAAAAACTTCAAGGCCCTCCCACACCCAAAAATAGCAGAACAACTCCAGCATTGTATCTCAAATCACCAAGCACCCAAATGGATGACCACAGGAAGAACATCCTTAGTACAAAAAGACAAGAGTAAGGAAAATATAGCAGTAACTACAGGCCTATCACCTGCCTACCAATAATGTGGAAGTTACTAACAGGTATCATCGTGAAAGCTATACAACTACCTAGAGGAGACAAACACCATTCCCCCACCAACAGAAAGGCTGCAGAAGGAAGTGTAGGGGTACAAAAGACCAGCTCTTGATAGACAAAATGGTAATGAAGAACAGTAGGAGAAAGGAAAACCAACCTAAGCATGGCATGGATAGACTATAAGAAAGCCTTCGACATGATACCACACACATGGCTAATAGAATGCCTGAAAATATATGGGGCAGAGAAAAACACCATCAGCTTCCTCAAAAATACAATGCGCAACTGGAATACAATACTTACAAGCTCTGGAAGATAAGACTAGCAGAGGTTAATATCAGAGAGGGATCTTCCAGGGCGACTCAACTGTCCCCACTACTCTTCGTAGTAGCCATGATTCCCATGACAAAAGTACTACAGAAGATGGATGCCGGGTACCAACTCAAGAAAAGAGGCAACAGAATCAACCATCTGATGTTCATGGACGACATCAAGCTGTATGGTAAGAGCATCAAGGGAAATAGAGACCCTAATCCAGACTGTAAGGATTGTATCTGGGGACATCAGGATGGAGTTTGGAATAGAAAAATGCGCCTTAGTCAACATACAAAAAGGCAAAGTAACGAGAACTGAAGGGATAAAGCTACCATTTATGGAGCAACATCAAACACATAGATGAGACTGGATACATATACCTGGGAATAATGGAAGGAGGGGATATAAAACACCAAGAGATGAAGGACACGATCAGGAAAGAATATATGCAGAGACTCAAGGCGATACTCAAGTCAAAACTCAACGCCGGAAATATGATAAAAGCCATAAACACATGGGCAGTGCCAGTAATCAGATACAGTGCAGGAATAGTGGAATGGACGAAGGCAGAACTCCGACAGCATAGATAAAAAAACCAGGAAACATATGACAATACACAAAGCACTACACCCAAGAGCAAATACGGACAGACTATACATAACACGAAAGGAAGGAGGGAGAGGAATACTAAGTATAGAGGACTGCGTCAACATCGAAAACAGAGCACTGGGGGGCAATATATGAAAACCAGTGAAGACGAGTGGCTCAAGAGTGCATGGAAGAAGGACTAATAAAAGTAGACGAAGACCCAGAAATATACAGAGACAGGAGAAAGACAGATAGAACAGAGGACTGGCACAACAAACCAATGCATGGACAATACATGAGACAGACTAAAGAACTGGCCAGCGATGACAATTGGCAATGGCTACAGAGGGGAGAGCTAAAGAAGGAAACTGAAGGAATGATAACAGTGCACAAGATCAGGCCCTAAGAACCAGATATGTTCAAAGAACGATAGACGGAAATAACATCTCTCCCATATGTAGGAAGTGCAATACGAAAAATGAAACCATAAACCACATAGCAAGTGAATGCCCGGCACTTGCACAGAACCAGTACAAAAAGAGGCATGATTCAGTGGCAAAAGCCCTCCACTGGAGCCTGTGCAAGAAACATCAGCTACCTTGCAGTAATAAGTGGGCGAGCACCACCTGAGGGAGTGATAGAAAACGATCAGGCAAAGATCCTCTGGGACTATGGTATCAGAACGGATAGGGTGATACGTGCAAACAGACCAGACGTGACGTTGATTGACAAAGTCAGAAGAAAGTATCACTCATTGATGTCGCAATACCATGGGACACCAGAGTTGAAGAGAAAGACAGGGAAAAAAATGGATAAGTATCAAGATCTGAAATAGAAATAAGAAGGATATGGGATATGCCAGTGGAAATCGTACCCATAATCATAGGAGCACTAGGCACGATCCCAAGATCCCTGAAAAGGAATCTAGAAAAACTAGAGGCTGAAGTCGCTCCAGGACTAATGCAGAAGAGTGTGATCCTAGAAACGGCACACATAGTAAGAAAAGTGATGGACTCCTAAGGAGGCAGGATGCAACCCGGAACCCCACACTATAAATACCACCCAGTCGAATTGGAGGACTGTGATAGAGCAAAAAAAAAAAAAGAAAAAAAAAAAAAAAAAAAAAATATATATATATATAATAATAATAATAATAATAATAATAATAATGTATAAAGGTAAATGTTGCAGATATCTTAGTATTTTTTCGTTAATATCTAAAACGTAGGGAAAATAAAAACAAAATTTGGAATTTCACTTATGGTAAGTAATGTTAGTAAGTGTATCGTGATAACCAGAAAGTATCTCAAACAAGGTGATAACTATTCTTAGTTGCCACAAATGACGTCGAAAATAGTGAGACTAATACTGATTCGGTCGTATTTCCTTCCAGAGTAAAAAAATGTGGGGTTCAACCAGGAAGGTGAAAGTGACTGAAACATCATTACCATTCCTCGACTAAGTTTGAGAAGATCAGCTCACAGAATCAGAGTCCCAGGGTGAGTTTTGGATATACGTAGTACCCTGTGTTCCTCTAGCTAGCTAATTGCCATTCATACAGGCAGAAATATTAATTCATGCTTGCTAGATTTTATTTCAACAAGAGTGTCCCCACTTTTTTTAGCGCAGATGCAACTGCAAATAGGCAACAGTTTTAACGCATCTTTGCTTGATTCGAAATGGACTGTTAAAGTGAGCTTTTTTCTTTCATTTTTCGCCGAAACAGAAGAGGATTGAACGGACACGGAGGAACCAGCGCTGAGGGGAAAGAAATCCGATAGCTGCAGCAGACGAAACTCGCACGACAGAGACGACAAAAATGCCCCCAACGAGAGCAACCTCAGGAGAGCGGTGAAGGAAAAGCTCGAGAAGGAAAAGTTCAGAGAGAACTGTATCTCGAGCGAGGCCATCGCTCTGCCCTGGGTACCAGCGGAGTCTAAGATGCCGAGCGAAGAGCCCAGAAAATGCCCAGTGAGTGACGAGTCCAACAAAAAGGTTGTAGTCGAGCTTAAGTGGCTTGAGAGTGAGGGTAACGCCAGCAGGAATGCTCCGTGGAGCCGCAGGCGTGTGCCATCAAGGCCTCTCTCACTCTCGCCGAGGTTGATAAGGTCAGTGAGTTTATAACTCACCTGAAGATGGAGAAGGCTAATAATGCTGCAGAACACTCAGCAGACACTGGCAGTCTGGGTAAGCGGACGGATTCACCGTTGCCGGGAAAGTCCTTGGGTAATTCGCAGAACGAATCATCATCTCATAACCCCGATCGTTATGATAGTGTCCCTACTTTCACGAGAACAAGATCCAACAAAACAGTATGGATGTAAACGATTCTCTGGGTGACAAGGTTACTGACAACGCGCATTCATCCCTAGGACCGACAGAAAAATCAAAACTGGCTCAACAAGAAGTGTGACGCCAATGAAAGACAATGACCTGTCCAGTTCAGCTGATCTGTTGGGAGGTAAGACACTGGGTACACATTCAGCACAGAGATCAACTAGAGAAAATGGTTATGCATTTGAGGACACGAAGCCTTTGAGTAGGACGTTAACAAGATCTGCAACACCGTTTGATACCACATCAAGAAGTTTCATGCCTGTTAATATTCCTCGTGAGTCTAGCCTTCCCCCAGGTAAAACAAAAGGAAGAGCGTTCAACAGCCACAACCTTTCAGATCCACTAACAGATACCTACAGAAGATATCCTAGCACTGCACCCGACCCCGCGAGTTTCACACAAGCCCAATAGTTACTTACGATGATCTCGAGCTGGACCATATGGTACAATCAGCGCTTGCACTAGCTAGAGCCAGGAGGGGGTTGTCACTTCAGAGAATACTGGATGATTCAGCCGATGTTCCACTGAGGAGGCCTTTGAGCAGATTTCGAGATTCAGTGTCGATGTCCAGAACTGATGATACAGACAGTTACTTGTCGAGGTATCCAAATTATAGACGATACCAGAGAGCCTCCTGCGAGCCATCTGATATTTCGCATCCAGCGTGTCATCAGCAAGGGAAGACAATCCATTACCACTTGTTCCAGAGAGTGGCTCAATGACCAGACTGTCCACGGGCGAGCGGGACATCCATGCCTGCCACGTCACGTAACAGGCGAGATGTGAGGACCATGGACAGGGATGTAGTTTTTTCTGATTTTAGTTCGTCCTTAAACACCAACAATGGCAGAGGCACAGAGCTCCCAGAAGATTCATCTCCTTATGCAAATGGAGCCAAATGATCAGAGGGAGCTCTCCCTCTGTCAAGAAACCTTGACTTGCCAGAGATAACAGAAGAACAGGATAAAGTTCCTAGCATTGTAGAAGAAATGGACCTTCTGACGACATACCATGGAGCAGCGTCTTCTGCTCGTTGCTCACTGACGACGTCCCAGAAGTTACAGTCGAAAGAAAAGATCGGAGAAGAGGCAGGTCTATATCTGTAATGAGGAGGTTGCTCTCTGATGGGGAGGGGGCTCAGTACAGTAGAGAGACTACGCCTATGTCTAGTCTCAGGAAGCAGTTCAAGGTTTGGTTGGAATGGAAGTGTTGTTATTGGCGTGCCTTTTCATTTCTTGTTTTTTTTCTTTTTTTTCTTCTTTGTTTGTACAGCTCCTGTTAAGTTGCAACTTTATTTCATTTATGAAATACACAATACACAGCAGCTGCAAGCTTCCTCTAACAGCTAAATGAAGCCACTGATTACAAAATCTTTTCGTTGTCTGGTTTTATGTTTCTAAGTCCTTGAACAGCTTCGTCAGCAACCTCACACTTTTTTTTTAAAGCACATTACTATAACAGCGTTATATTTTCGATAATCTTTTATATATCATTTGTAAAAGTACCTCACTTACAAATGCTTCTGTTGTAAAAGCAATGACTCATCATCAAACATCAATAAAAAAAACTGAAAAGAAATGATTACACAAAAGCAACTCGTATGCAATAACTCTAGGTCATTGCTATGCATTGCGAACTAAGAACTGACTCCGAATATTACAGGAAAAAGATGAGAGCCGCAGGTCTGCACGAAGCTGTACTCCTGGGGGATCTTAAAACGATGGAATCCATCTTAGAGGAGACAGATACTGACGTGAATGTGACCGATGGAATGGACAGAACAGCTCTACACTTGGCGGCCGACAGAGGTCATAAGGACATCGTTGTGATGCTCATTGCAAAAGGTGAGTTGCCGCGAAACCTTCAACAAACAGGAATGAAATTAGTATCTCTATTTGTAAGAATGTTTGGGATGAGATCTTGTTATTGTTCCAGTTATCGACATTAGTGTGGCACTGATAGGTTTTATAGACCGTATCCTCTACTTGCTATACTCATAAGGGGAGTCTTTATATGTCAAATGTATTTTTTTACAGTTGTTTGTAACAGTGAGGGGTGCAGGTATTAGGGCTTGTGCCTTGTATGATAAGGCGCCCTATGAGGTAATGTTAGACTAGCGATAATCTATACGCTAAGTCGGTTGGTATTGCACTTCCATCTCAATGGAGTGTCTGGGGTTTTGTAGATCACTTACGAAGTCGGTATTATCTTTACGACGATGTGTTAAACTCATGGTTCGGTGAGGTTCTTGTAGAAAACACAAGGTATAAAAATAGTATATTCTTCTGAAGTTTTACATGATGAAGATCAGGTATGATCGTACAAGTCTTCTATGACGATAGCTTGATCGCTTCTGCCAATGATGATGGCTAATCCTATTCCTCTACATGATAAAGCTTAGGTAAAGAGGTACAGGTCTTCTAATGACGATAGCTAACTCTGTTCTGCCTGTCTACCATCTCTGTTACAAGTTATGAAGGAACAGACAGTAGTTCGAACATATGAACATACTATCAGATGACATAGTTTCATACGAACACACAATCGAATGAGACGCTATACAGATCACGTAGGCCGTTTGAATAATAGGTCGGGGTAGTTGTCTCAAGCAGGGAGCTTGGACTAATGTTATAAACAATTGAATGACTACAGGTGACGGCATGTTATCTTAGCCTACATACTTATTGTATACGTCATCTTTAGCGTCTCTAGTCTGATCACATTCCTGCAAGCAATCTGGGGTTGACCTCTTAGTTTAGACTTTTATTTATATGGACTAACATTCCATATTTTTATTATGTAAACACTTCATTTAGCTCGGTCAGCTACCCAAAACCAACTACTGAATATTACTCAAACTTGACTTGCATCTGACTTATAGGAGTGTGATACAGACACTATTGTGAATATATATATATATATATATATATATATATATTATATATATATATATATATTATATATATATAAGTAAATAAAAATTCATTGTGTACATGAATTGATTCAAGTAATAAAATATAAAACAATGATATTGGTAAATAATAGTGATCACGGATATATAATGATACAGTTTTTCACTTCATCTCATCAAGATACTTATGCTACAGAAAATACTAATGTACTCTGATAATTGCATAGAATGAAGATTAACATGATAAAATCATATTTTAACTGATAAAAATATTTCATATATGAATGATAAAATTATTAATGGTTTTATGCTGATTGATTCGTTGATTTTTATGCTAACTGTTATGTATCTGATTCATTAATCAATATACTAACTCATAAATACCTGCAGATATTGGTAAGATAAAAGGTAACAGATTGATTATAGGCTACCTGATTTGTTTATACATATGTATATGGATTCATATAATTATGATTAATATATGTGCACTTTAAATAGATTCCTATTGCGTACACGCAAAGATATATTTAGATTCTGTTATTTATGATCATCTATATAAGAGATTCCTATTGCGTACACGCAAAGATATATTTCGACTCTGTTATTTATGATCAATTATATATAAGAGATTCCTATTGCGTACACGCAAAGATATATTTAGATTCTGTTATTTATTGATCAGTTTATATAATATAGGATACATAGATTACTTTATATATATAGGATACATGACCGAGGTTATACTACTACACTTTTAACTAGCTTTCGAACAACTTTTCGTCCATTACACAGTTCCAGACAACCACCTTTAGCCAAATGAAACGGCCTTTTTTCAATGGTTAAAACAAGGGGAAAATTTGCCTGGGCGGGTCCAACGTTCCATTTTGCGCTCACACTTATTCTCTGCATCCTAAGCTACACGATTACGTTCGCGATGAATAGATCATCCCAGCACGAGTCCTTCGCCAGCAAAGTAGAGTTGAATATCCTTCGGGTCGTAATTGTCGGAAGTATGTCCCTTTTTGTAGTCGAATTCCGACAGCCGCTGGAGCGTTCCGCATTAAAACGAGATTAACGACGAGATACGGTGTCGGTCGAAGAAGTCCATGAAATTCCTTTCACATTGTAGGCGGTTGTTACTCGACTGTAGTCGTCCGCTGCGACGAACGATTTTTTGAAGTTGCGATGTGAAACTCTCGTACTGCAGGATACTGTAACCAGGTTCCATTAATCAGCCTGCAAGTGAAATTATACTTGTCACAAGGGCAAAGTAAATTCAGACAACATCCAAATACAGGGGAGGGGAGAGCCATTTAGACCAGACTTAACCCACATGGAATTCGCTGATATTTCGGAATTCAAAAGAGTCCGCTGTACAACTTTTTTATCCATGGCATTAACAATGAGTGAACCATATCCAGGTCTATGATTGACTTGTAAAAATATCCAGAATTATAAAAATAAATAGATATCATTACGAATCTCAAGAAAATTCGATATTACTGGTAGTAAGTTAGACTAGACAAAGAAGTGGAAAACGGAGCTAATTGTAAGATTGCCAGGCAACATAAGAGTCAAAGAGAAGATTAATCATGATTCTATGTGCCCTAACAAAAGTTTCATATTCAATTTTCTCGTGCGCATCCTCTGAGGTTAACTTTTAAAACATTATTAATAGGTAGGAGATGCAACGAAAAAAACCCACTATGTAACTAATTTCTATATAAACTTTGGGTTTTCCAAGAAAATGTGACATTTTCCCATGAATGTGATTTACTTGAATTGTAATAGGCTAATGTTGCAAGTAAATATTTCTTATCCACAACTTGATAATTCTAAATGTCTATGAGGTTCAGAAAAATTAATTCATTTTGTTGTTATAGAAATTCTATTTGCTTATTTTGTTATTAATTTAAAATGATTGCAACTCCTTAGCTAAAGTTTGCATTGCGCATACGGATAGACATTTGTACCTAACGTCTGCCTTGCCCATGAGAAGTTCGGGCTAAGCATTCCTTTCTCCAGTCAATCTGCTTTTGCAAGCAGAGACGACACACAGATGAAGCCTGTGTAAGCAGATTATTGAGGTTAAAAGGAACAAATGCTGATACGGCAATGATGACGTCGTCACTTGGCAGGAGATTGCTCTCAGCCAGCTAAGAGTTACGTTACTTGCTGTAAGAGATACGACTTTAGTATTTTCAAATGATATTTTAGTGTTTTAATTCTCCACCCGCATGAGAAGAATGTCTGAAAAAAAAAACAACAGTACCAAAATTGAACAATATATTAGTTTCATGTTGGCATTATGTTAAATAAATATTCCTTATTCAAACTATATGAAAAAGGTTTCCATACAAATTCTATATATATTTAATTAGCCCTGTATAAGATTCATATAGGATTATTCCATAGATAACATTTTCACTTCTAGACTTCCTGACTTTAAAAATCTCTTTGATTTTTATTTTATTATTATTAGTTTATTTATTTATTTATTTATTTAATTTTTTTTTTTCATTGACTACGAATATAAATTACCGGGACAGACAATATGTCAGTAGGTTTTGATATGTGTTTGAACTTTTAGCTTATTTGTCATTACTAAGCGTTAAGTTAGAGTTCAAATCTTTACGCATATATAATTTGGATATTTAATGGTTACGTTTTGCTTATTGATATTATCGTGATTCCTTTTTTATTATAATTTGTAACCCTTCCGACTTCTTACGGTAGTGTATTTATATTGACTCCACTTGTATCCATATTTATTTTTATTTTTTTATATTTATATTTATTTATTTTTTATATATTTTTTTTTATATATATTTGATAATAATGGTTGGCTTGAATATGTGGAAAAGTGTTCTAGCGACGTACGTATAAGGCTACTTGCGGCATCAATTCTATAGATACAAGATATATATGATAAAGGTATTTAAAAACCGCGAGAACCGCTATAATCCAGTTCGGATCCAACATCACGAGTTGTAACTCGTAAGACTGACACTTCCTATTTAATTATCCGTTATTCTACCAAACCGATTGACTCTGGGTGATCAAATATATTATTGGTTTTCTTAATGGAAAGGAATTCACACAACGTGTTAAGGAGATTATTATTGATTTACACCACCCGAGTCACAGATTATTATGTGTTGAATTCCATATTTACTGATTTAGCACTCATAAATATTCCTAACGCACTCAATTGCGGTGTTTAGTTTTTAGTGCTATTAATTCTATATAACGTGTCAAGGAACTATTAACACTAAGAAGTGTTTGTTATTTTCCCTCTGTCAGACTCGTAAGATTCCTGTTAATAATTCTACGTATATTCTTTCAAGGATTGATTTGGCACAGGATAGGCCCCTAAACTGACAGGTGTCTTAGTGTATCCCTTGTTTTCATGACACGTGTTACAATTAGTTATGTGCTTTTTATATCTGTAAGCATTGTAGGCCAGTAAATAGTGATTTGGCTTTCTGTGACATAGTAGGGAACCCTGGATGACGGAATGCAACAGTTTATGACGATTGGTATGTAAGAGATTATTATTACTACCTGGTCGTTAGTCATCTGCTGTGTTCTTCGGTTTTTCCTCGTCACAGACCTACATATAATATTACATTTGATTACATTATTCTGATACACATACTTTAAATATACTTTTGCTTTAGGGTTTCTGCTCGAAGTGTGTATTGTTTGGGTTATGTCTGTTGACGCTTGCTTTGTTCAGTTTGTAACAGTTCTGCGCTCCGACCCAGATATTCAATGCTCGCGATCTCTTGGGTTAAGGAATTTTCTTGTTTAGATACGGTTTTAACAATAGGTACGGATGTTTCTATATCTTTTAGTCCAATTAATGGTTCTTTGCTGTATGGTGCGGGATTGCGGGATAATGCGTCAGCTATGATAATTGCTTTCCCAGGTAGATATCTTAACTTGGCTCCAAAGACCTGAATGATCATTTGTCACCGAGTTCCTTTTGGACTGTGATTAAAGCCTTTGAAAAAACTCGGTAAAGGACTCATGTTCAGTAAGGACTTTATCAGGATAGCCATAGATTATGAACTAAAACGTACTAGTGAGTTTAAAGGCTACCTAGCCCTTCCTTGCCTATTACTGCATATTTACTTTCAGAGGGCTTTAGTTTACGTGAATAAAAAGCTATAGGGAAGAACTGTTTATCATATTACTGAAGTAGTATCCTCTTACCCCTTGGTCTGAGGCGTCTGTTGCAATAAAAAAAAAAAAATTCCTTATTTAAATCAGGGATTTTTAAGTTAGGTAAGCTGCATTATTCCGCTATTAAGATATCGAACGCCTGTTGATGCTTTTCAGACCATAATAAATCTACGCTCTTCTTCGTAAGATCTGTTAAAGGAGCTGTCATGATTGAAGAGTTACATATTTACATACGATTGTAATACCCACTACAGCGCAAAAGTGCTGTATCCCCCTTTTACCGGAAAGTTATGAATAGCCGACACCTTACCATGGACTACTTTTAAGACCTTGACCAGACACATAAAACCTAGATAAACATGTTCGGTTTTAAAAAACTCACATTTAGATATTTTACTCTGAGATTATTTGTCTTTGTCTCTGTAGCACTAGCTCTACTTTATGTGAATGTACTTCTAAGGTATTAGAAAAGATTACAAGATCATCCATATAGGCATGTAGGTTATCGCCTAAAAATCTCCAAACACTATATTGTAATTGGGGCGCAACGTAAGCCGGAGGCATACGTAAAAATTGATAATGTCCCCGAGTGTGCTGAAAAACGGTGTATGAGGTACAATCACTTAGGTAATGGTATCTGGTAAAAGCATTTAAGTAAGTCCAAGCTGGTGAAAAATTTATTCTAACCTAACAGAGATAAGATATCGTCGGTACATCGCACTGGAAACTATCGGGAGTCGTTTCCTTGTTTAAGCGACAGTAATCTGCGCAGATACGCCAAGTCCGATCTTTTATGGCATGACGTTTGAGGGAAAAATTATATGGGCTATTTGATTTCCTAATGACTCCTATTACTAACATTTTTCAACTTCGTCATTTATCTCTATTTTAAAATTTCATTGAGAATCTATACGAAGGTACGTAAATAGCTTTATGTTTTGTCCTCTTAGACCGTGTTTTGTTTTCAATGACATCCGTTTTTCTCCAGAGATCACTCGCTATGGAGAAACTTCCTGGTATTCAGGTAGAAGATAAAAAAAATTCTGCTGAATCACCTCTGCTTGAATGACTTTACGGATATTACTTTAGATAGATTATCAGAGAGATTCATCCACGACTGGTTGGGCGTGATTAAAAATTAGCAACAATAAAAAATGCGATATTTATAACTTCTGTATCCTCGATATGTATACTTTTAGGGCTTTGTTCGCGGAAATCGTTATATTTCAGAGTGTCGGGAAGGATTAAAATTTCATTTCCCAGCAAAGTCTTTTTACACGCACTAAGACATTCGAGGGTGCATGCTTCTCGAGATTTTGCATGCAAAGTACGACTGCGGTTGTGGGAGAATTCTGTTGGGTCATTTGAACAATGTTACGATTTATGAGACAAATGTATAGTTCCTTTATATAAGTTATTATTTGATTAACTGTCTCATTTTTGTTCAAACGGATTTTACTATGTTTGAAGGTTTATAGGATTTTCCTTTGATAAACACGCCTTATTTTTCAGGATGTAAGATAATATTTTGTATACCCCTAGATGGATCTTACAATTACACTAGATACAGATCAATGTTTTTTTTCTAACTATAGAGGTATCTGTAAGCGCTCGCTTATCCGGACTTCTCATTAGGGAAGTTCGAACAACAGACGGTGAGTCCGTAAATACAAGATATTGCGTGTACTAAAGAAATAAAACAAGATATTCTAATTTTTACGGCGCGTACAGTGGGCTTAATCCACCAGTATTTATTATAACTTAATGTATAAAAATTAAAACGAAAACCTGCTCTGATTACTTATACGGTCGTGTGTTTCATAGGAAAATCCTTTTTTAATTCAAAAAGATATTGGTATGAACCAACATCGCTTTTCCCCACTCTGCTAGAGTCGCTTATTGTGTGGAATTTGCTTTGCTTTGAACACTTCGGCAGATCTGACTAACCTTGACCGCTTGACTAGGTGACACAGTCACCGAGTTTGCTTGTTTGATTCTGAACGGGCTACTGTTTCTATTTCTTTTTGTAATAATTAGGATCCTTCTCTTTATTACCATCGGCAACGTATTGTGTGTTTTTAGCATTATGTTGCTGGTTACGTATAAAGCAATGAATGACGAACTATTAGGAACTGAGCGATTACTAATTAAGACGAGTTATCTCTACTGCATTCAATCTAACTGTTTGTACTTCATTCTTTGCTAAAATTTGAAATAGTGAGGGATCCTGGTCAGCGCATTTAGCCGATGAAAGTTTTTTACAGACATGTTATTCCTTGCAATCCAGCCATATTTTTAAAGTTGAGTTGAGTCATTGAGGTTCGATATTTTATATAACTCAAAAAACTCAAGGCTAAAACTGCGATCGGGACTGCAAAGGAGCATTTATTGTCATGACCCGAAATAGTGTTACCTCTAATTTATATAGATTTGTACGGGTGTTCCACTTGTTTTTTTGTGTGTTTTCAAATCACTACGGTGCTTAACGACCCTATCCATGCATCTGTATAAATACAGACGTCCACTGCGTAAACGCATATTCACTGTTTAATATGATTTGTTACGTAAGGGATTAATAATCACCCAAAATGATAAAATTAACATAGTATATGATTATGATATTTCAGTAGAACTTCTGGAAACAGACACTCAAAGATAAAAAAACTCGCAGTAGCGAAATCTCAATGATGTAGATAATTTCTGTAAAAAAGAAATAGATAAGAATGTCTCGTAACTTCAGCCACAGGAATAACGAAATTCGACCTGTAAAGGAAACACCTCAAAGTTACTCCAAATGAATAAAAAATTTTACTTAGCTTGCTTTTGTGGGAAGTCACGGTGTTCCGATAACGACACACGGCCTTGGTCCTCCTTCTATATTTAGCGGACGACCTGGTTTGGCTTCAGTTTCCCCCGTGCGCGTTGTTTCGATGATTCGAGCCCTTGAAAATCCGATGCTGCAGACGCGTTCGGTTTGTTTCTTGCAGTGCCGGAAACGCTCACTAACGATGTTTTCTTGAATGATTCTAATGAGAGACGAAGCTTCCGTTGCCGTAGGAAAAGGACACGTCGTTTTGTTTCTTGAAGTTATTCACTAACGATGATACTAAGTTGCTTGACGAATCTTGTTGTTTTCTGAAGTCGCTCACTAATGATGATACTAGGTTGCTTGAAGAATCTGCTGCTTTCGTCGTCGTTGACTTCATGATTTATTATTCTGTTTTTTCTTCGTAGGACGTTGTAGAGTTCTTCTGGTCCGCTGGCCACCAAATATTAGGGCTTTGTGCCTTGTATGATAAGGCGCCCTATGAGGTAATGTTAGACTAGCGATAATCTATACGCTAAGTCGGTTGGTATTGCACTTCCATCTTCAATGGAGTGTCTGGGGTTTTGTAGATCACTTACGAAGTCGGTATTATCTTTACGACGATGTGTTAAACTCATGGTTCGGTGAGGTTCTTGTAGAAAACACAAGGTATAAAAATAGTATATTCTTCTGAAGTTTTGCATGATGAAGATCAGGTATGATCGTACAAGTCTTCTATGACGATAGCTTGATCGCTTCTGCCAATGATGATGGCTAATCCTATTCCTCTACATGATAAAGCTTAGGTAAAGAGGTACAGGTCTTCTAATGACGATAGCTAACTCTGTTCTGCCTGTCTACCATCTCTGTTACAAGTTATGAAGGAACAGACAGTAGTTCGAACATATGAACATACTATCAGATGACATAGTTTCATACGAACACACAATCGAATGAGACACGCTATACAGATCACGTAGGCCGTTTGAATAATAGGTCGGGGTAGTTGTCTCAAGCAGGGAGCTTGGACTAATGTTTATAAACAATTGAATGACTACAGGTGACGGCATGTTATCTTAGCCTACATACTTATTGTATACGTCATCTTTAGCGTCTCTAGTCTGATCACATTCCTGCAAGCAATCTGGTTGACCTCTTTAGTTTTAGACTTTTATATATATGGACTAACATTCCATATTTTTATTATGTAAACACTTACACAGGCACTTAGGATTATTATACATATATATGTAACGTACACACATACGGTACACATATATCAATATTTATAGATGTATATGCACACATGTACGTTCCCACAGTGGTAGTTGTTATTGTATAGTTGTTCTTGAAATAATCACTAACTAAGCACATTTTTGCTACTAATAGTGATTTACTGAAAGAGAGCAATGTTCTAGTATTCATATCCATTGGGGGGAGGGGGACCACGTTACCAGATCCCCCCCCCCCCCCTTCCCCCACCTTAAATTCATGTAGGCTAATCACAACGAAGCACTTACAAGCATATACAGGGAAGACCTGGTATCAAAACTCACACAGAACAATGATTTTCCTTTATATGAAAAACGGAAGGGGATGCCAACCTTGACGAGTATGAACCTTTCGCAGGGTGCCAAGTGAACTCGCCTGATGTGGAGGGTCGGACGCCACTGCACTTTGCGGTTGAAAGCGGAGATCTGGACGTAGTCTTGGCCCTTATGACTGCAGGAGCTGAAGTCGATGTTGTGGAGAAGAGGCGAGGAAGGACCCCCATTCACCTGGCCATCGTTGGCAATAATCTCGACATACTGAAGGTAATTGAATCTGGTTTTGATTTGTCTCTTGCTTAGGGAACAGGATGGAAGTCAGACTTCATGAAGTATAGTAGTTTTGTCCTCTGAGGCGACTTTGTATTGAAAGAATTTCGTATAGGATTTCTTTCTCCATTCACGGGGCTCTGGACAGTGCAGCCTTCTGAGAAGAAAGGTCAAAAGATGAGTAATCAAGCAAAAGAATGATCTTTTCTTAGCTACGCTTCTCAGTACAGGTTTATTTCGTATTTCTAAAAAGTGATTTCTGCACAATTGCTATATTTCGGGCTAAAATATATACTTTCATGATACTTCACAGGTCCTGTTACAGCCGCTCGTAGATGATCCACAGCTGGGAGACAGGTTATTGAAATTAACCGAAAAGGTAAGTTACTTTCAAGCTTCTTTGTGAAGCTCAAGTGTCTACCTGATATAACTTTCACAATACAAACCAAGTTCATTCAAAATAATGATCTGTTTGTTTAAATTACTAAGATCGTCTTTCTGCTTTTCTCTCTCAATTAGCAAGTTTATTCGCAAGTTTTTCTTTATTTCCAATTTTTTAGGTGATTTTCTATTCTTTTAACCCTTCAACAGCAGCCAGCTCTCTCTCCCTCTCTCTGCTTCTAGTAGATCTCCATTAAAGACAAAACTATAGAGTACTGTTATACTGCTGTTCAAGTCAGAGGATATTTAAAATTATGGCAAATAAAAACACCATGTTATATCCGTACCAGGACGGAAGAACTCTCCTACATATGGCGGCTCATCACGGCATCCTGGAGGCGACATACATGCTGATCAGCGCAGGCGCAGAGGTCAACACCAAAGACGCGTCTGGAAATACGCCTATGCACGCAGTCATCCTCACTAGGCTGCGTAGAAAAGTATGTATACAGTTTATTATGGCTGTGACCTATAGTCTGACGTTCAAATGATTCTCTTTATACTTTAAATTCTAATAAATTAGTAGAAAAACAGAGACAGTATTCTGACGTTTCTAAACTCACCAGGATAGAATCTGCTCAAAAGTGTTGGAGGTCCTCCTGGAATCCGGCGGAGACGTCGAGGGCGGAAGCGAAGGAGAAAATACCGGCGAAGCTGGGACTCTCCTTCATGCAGCTGCATTTGCAGGATGTCTGGACTGCGTGAGGGTTCTTCTCAAACGTTCTGCCAAATTAGAAACGAAGGTAAGGTGGTGTGTAGCAAAAAACACTCAATTCGGGAGAAAGTAATACATGTTAGTTTTCGAATCAATAGCCATTGAGAAATAATGATAAGGTAGTTCTGGGTTACATCAGGTTCGGGTTGAGTCCTTCCAGACTTAAGGCACTTGCCTCATGGCGATGTTAACCTGCTTTACGGCGCTGTAAGCCGGACTTACAGCGCTGTTGCTATTTATTCCCATTATAAGTATGATGATCCGGGAATGGAACCCCTGTCATAACCTGGGAACTGCCTGTAGTAAGTTTTGAAATAAAAAATTAATTTTATTAGAATGATTTAGCTTCATATATACATATATACATTAGGAGTAAAGAAATTACAATTGAAAGTCAGGTCATCAAACAGGTTATAGACCTTATAGATAGGTTTCAGTTTTATTGTTTCTAAAGATTGTCTCGGTGCTTCATGGTCAGGACAGTTGGGTATAGAAAACTTACGGAATCCAGTGACTGGACACTGATTTAATCAAACATGAAAAACACACACACAAATCTACAGAAATATGAAATCCAAGTTTGTTATCACTATTGACAACTCTTCCCCTCCAGAATTTCTACGGCAAAACGCCCTTGCAAATCGCCATAGAAGAAAACCACGTGGACATCGTGTCGTTCCTAGTAGACAACAACGCCTGCATGGAAACCACGGATTCGAGGGGTCAGCGGCCTCTCCATTACGCCATCATGTCAGATTCCCCTGTGCTAGTCGAAGAGATCCTTCGTTCTGGGGCAGACAGGAACGCCAGGGATAAGGACGGAAACACCTACTTCCAGTTCGCCGTGATCAAGAGGCGCTACCAGGCCCTGGATGCTCTGGTCAAGTAAGGCTCTGATTCGTCTCTGTGCAGCCAGTAAGAGACCCTTATTCTCCTCAGAATCATGTCGACGTCTTCCAAACTTAATGGTATACTGTTTTTCCAGGCTGGGAGAATGCCTTCAGAATTTGATTGACGTCTTGCAGAATTTTTAATTGGTATTTATTCTCTCCCAACAGGGAGAAAGTGGTAGATGTTGGAGAAGAGCAACAGGCAATTCATTACTGCGCCTCGGTTGGGGATCAGGCTGCGATTGATGTCCTTCTGGACAATGGTTGGTCATGCTTGAGAGACATGCTTTTTTTTTTCTTTATTCTGAAGTAGTATATATATTGAACATTTACTGATCTGTCTGCCAAGAAACAACAACAACAACAACACACACACACACACATATATATATGAATAACTTGATCACGAAGTATATAAAACGTGATGCTATGTATAAATAAAGGTTTTTTTGCCACGAAGGAAAAAAATGAAAAAACGAGTTATCCGAGTACTTTCCCCCCCCCGGTCCCCTCGGCTAACTCGTTTTTTCATTTTTTCCTTGCGTGGCAAAAAAACCTTTATATATATAATATATATATATATATATATATATATATATATGATATAAATATATATATATATATAATATAATATATATATATATATATATAATATATATATATATATATATAATATATATATATATATATATATATATATTAATATATATATATATACCCTTAAATCCACTGTAGAAAGACAGGTGAAATAGGGACTTGGACAAGTACTTTCGTAGTATATTCTACATTATCAAGTTCACGCTGAATATGAAAGAAGTTGACAGGCCTTTATATTCAGTGTGAAACTTGAAAATATAGAATATGCTACGAAAGTACTTGTTCCAAGCCCCTTTTTCGCTTAGCTTTTTACACCGTGGATTTAAGGGTATTCTCGAGTACGTGTTCCTTCGTGCTACATTGGAAGCATATATATTGAAAACACGATTTTTTTAAAAGATGTCCATCATTTACTATCGTTATAGTTATCCCTGTTATGATGTCAGTTTTAACTGTTAAAAACATGAATCCTTTAAAATTAGACACAGGATAATCTATAATTACATTTGGAAAATGGAAAGAATGATTTATCATGACCAAGCAAACTCACTTCCTCCTTCCTTCTTCATCATCTTTCCCATCCACGCCCGTGGAAACGACCCCAGCCTTCAACATCAACGCCACCGACGCCAAAGGACGCACCGCCCTGCACCTGGCGATCAGCAGCGGCCACGAGAGCCTGGTCCTGCACCTCTTGGCGAACGGCGGAAGCGCTCGACGAGCGGACGACAACGGCGCCACGCCCCTCCACTACGCTGTCAGGTGGGGAGGCTCGGACGCCCTTCTCAGGCGCCTCCTGAAGCAGAAGGGTAACGTCAATGAGGTCGACAGGCTTGGCAGGACACCTCTCCATTACGCAGCCAGTGAGTTTAATATAATATATATATATATATATATATTTATATATATATATATATATATATATATATATATATATATATATATATTTCCATAGTTTCGTAAATTTTCACGTGATGATCCAGGACCGGTTTTAAACCTGTTCGGTCAAATTTGGGCCCCGCCCCTTAGAAGGGGGGGGGGGGGGGGGGGTGGGGGGGGGGGGGGGGGGTGCAGCGCCGGAGTTACCGTTTGAGGCCTTCTCTGTATTATAAGAGGAATAGGCCGCAACCCAAAAACATGAGATGAGGAATGAGGACGTATTATTCCTCACATTATTATGCATTCCATATTAAGAGGCAATGTTCACTTGGGAAATTATTTTTATACTAGACATAAAAAAATCGTCTTCATAATAATAATAATAATAATAATAATAATAATAATAATAATAATAGTAGTAGTAGTAGTAGTAGTAGTAGTAGTAGTAGTAGTAGTAGTAGTAGTAGCATGAGGCTGAAAATGGAGAAATCAAATCCACAGTTACGTATTTGTACATATATTTAAAGTTTTATCTTTAAATATATGTAAAAATATATAAACTGTAGATTTGTCTCCAATAATAATAATAATAATAATAATAATAAAAAATAAATAATAATAGTAATATAATAATATGCACAGATGCTCAGAAGGATTATTATGGGAAGCTTAGGTAGCTACACTGTTTGTCAGATACATTTCAAAGGGTAATACACCTTCGGCATCCTCAAGCAATTCCACAGCGTTTGGGAGGCAGTTTCTGCTAGATCGAAGGAATCCCGAACTAGGGCCGAGTGAGAGGGATTGTCTTAGGAGTGGTTTCAACCAACGGCGATTACTACGTCGAACCACCTCCCCTTTTGATGACGTAACCTTTTGATGGCGTACATTTTGACGGAGCAATGTACACTCATGTCTATATATGGCTTTCTCTCTCTCTCTCTCCACCAGAGCTGCGGCTCACGACAGTCGACTAAAAAAAACGACAAGGAGTTTAGAAAACGCATGCATTGATCCCGCCTCGTCTGGTTCGTGACTCGAACACGGCCTCCTCAATTTGTGAGCTGTGCATACTTCCTGTTGTGCCAAGAGGCCACAGAGAGAGAGAGAGAGAGAGAGAGAGAGAGAGAGAGAGAGAGAGAGAGAGAGAGAGAGAGAACCCAACCGACCGAGGAAGAGGAAAATCAGGAATAGACGATAGAAAAAATAAGCGATGGTTATTTTAAACCACAATCCAGGAAACGTATGAACCAGGCTCTTTAAATATACTCCGAGTCTATATTTCAAGGACCTTGCGTATGAACATAGTAAACCGTCGTGTCTACTACGGCTTCCCTGCAGATCCAATTGTATTTGATTTTAGGACTTTGCATCAACATTTGTTTGGCTTTTGAACAACGCTATTAAATGCAACATGGTAAGGCTTAACCCCACCAGCTATTCACACACAATAGGGATTTGGCCCGAGCTCTGTAACTGATTCAGGGTTAAACTGTCATTAATATTTGACAATTCTAATTCTGATTAAGATAATGTTAAGTTATTCTATACATTAGCAGAGGGACATCCTTAAAATCTTATATAGAGGATCGATTACCATGCTTTAAATTACTTCTTCAGCGTCAAAACAAGAGGTGTGCATACTGGCATTATTAAAATATCCATTTAACCTCTCATTTCATTCAGATAATTTCTGTCACTAACGATGTTAGCCACAAAGACATACGGCCAAAACGAGGCTATAAAACGTTACAGTCAACGTCTCATTCAGGCAAATGACCGACATCATTATGCAAATGAATAGCAGTCCTCTTCAACCACAATCCTTCAGATCTGTCACAACTTTCTAAATTACATATCCGCTACTTTTATCATGTTCATTTTGTTATCCATTTATATATATAATATAAATGGCTAACAAAATGAACAAGATAAAAGTAGAGAATATATATTTTTGAAAGTTGTGACATTGCTGGTTCAATATATATATATATATATATATATATAATTAATAGATATATATCTATATATATATATATATATATATTATTTAATAGATATATATATATATTATATATATATATATTATATATAATATATAAATATATATATATATACTTATCTATATCTATTATATATATATATATATATTATATATTAAAACCAGCAATGTCACAAATATATATATATATATAATATATATATATATACTATATATAGTATATATAAGTATATATAAATAATATATATATATATATATATATATACTATATATATATATATATATATATATATATAAGCGAATACCACAGGAAAATAATAGTCAGAAATCCAAGCGCTTTCGTCTTTACTCAGACATTATCAAGGAGTTAATGAAGTACAGTTGGAGATAAAGGTCTCAGGTACAAAACAAGATCAAGAATACCAGATGGTTAATTGTCAAAAGGGTAAAAATTAAGAGAGATAATCCAGGATTATCGGATATCACACGGTTACAAACCTAACCGAAACTACAAAGTATCTTTACAGTCCAAAACATGTAAAAACTGAATATATTAATTTTGTTGCTTATATTTATCTACAACTTTTTTCATAATGAAAGCATCAAGTTTAAATAAACCAAGACTTAAATTTAGAACATTTCTATTATTTGACTTGATGAAACAAGATTCAATGATATTCCTTTTAACTGTGTCATTACATGGGATTAAGGCTCTTGCTTGACTCCAGTTAATAGGATGGTCTAAATCTCTCTTATGTACGAATAATGCATTCGATATTTGCCCAGTTCTCACAGAATATTGATGTTGCTTGAGACGTTGTGAAAGAGATTTACCGGTCTGTCCGTAATAGACTTTATCACACTTTTTGCAAGGAATTTCATATATGCAGCCTGGAAGATCTTTAGGAGAATTTTTTATTATTAAACTCTTGACATTAATATTACTGAAAATAACATTTATGTTAAATAGCTTTAAAATTATAGGAATATTTAAAAACCTTTCATCATAGGGTAATTTTAGAATGTTATGCTTACTAAATTCAAGTTTGTCATTAGTTGAATAAAATGTTTTTCTAGCTCTTTTCCATGCCACATCTATAAAAGTCCTTGGGTATTTAAGTTTCAATGCAATATCATAAATAGTTTAAATTTCAGCGTCAATAAACTGCGGGCTACAGACATGCAAAGCCCTTAAGAACATCCCAGAAAAAACAGAGAATTTAACATTTTGATGGTGATTGGAGTAGTAATGAACAAAAGAGGCAACGTTAGTTGATTTTCAAAAGACTGAAAAGGTGAAATTTCTATCATTTCTATGGACAGTTACATCAAGAAAATTCAAATTACAATTTCTTTCTTCCCCTACAGTAAATTTTATAGAAGGGACTAAATTATTGAGATTATTAAGGAATTCCTGGAGATTTTCGTGAACTGGCCAAATACAGAAGATATCATCCACATATCTAAACCAAATAACTTTTTGGGGCAAAATTCTTGGTAAGAGTTTTGTCTCAAAAAATTCCATGTAAATATTGCTAAGGACAGGAGATAAGGGATTACCCATAGCCATGCCAAACTTTTGAACAAAAAATTCCCCATTAAAACAAAATTCCCTTAAGTGTAGCAAACCTCATTAGTCTCATAAGGTTATGTATCAAAGATAGTAAATTTTGTTTTAATGGGGAATTTTTTGTACAAAAGTTTGGCATGGCTATGGGTAATCCCTTATCTCCTGTCCTTAGCAATATTTACATGGAATTTTTTGAGACAAAACTCTTACCAAGAATTTTGCCCCAAAAAGTTATTTGGTTTAGATATGTGGATGATATCTTCTGTATTTGGCCTTCACGAAAACCTCCAGGAATTCCTTAATAATCTCAATAATTTAGTCCCTTCTTTAAAATTTACTATATATATATACACGATTGCCTCTTGCATTTCGTTAACTACCTCACCATGTTCAATACCAGAAGCTCTCAGCATCCATCCTGAACACCAATTTACCAGACGAACACCCTAGCAACCCAAACTCACTAACCATCCCGTTCTTTCCAGGCAAGAGCTCTATCATGTCGGACATGTACATCCTGATCAACAACGGAGCCCAGATCAACGTGCGAGACGACAGGGGCCTGACGCCCCTCCACTTGGCGGCGCGCCTGGGGAACGAGTCCCTGGTGCGGATCCTGCTGGACAACGACGCCCGTCACGACCTCCCGGACTGCGACCAGTTCCTGCCCGTCGACCACGCCAGGGAGAACGGCCACAAGTGCATCATCAAGCGCCTGGAGGCGTACCACATCAAGAAGGAGAGAGACAAGGAGGCGCGCCTCAAGTTCTACGTCCCGAAGAAGGAGGAGGAGGAGGAGGAGGTTCCGGATGTGATGGACTTGCAGAACACGAAGCAGGTCATGGGTCTCAAGGACGAGGAGCAGGTGGTGGTATTTGGAGGAGGAGGAGAAGAAGAGACATGACCCAGTCTCCCTTCGCTCGAGTTTTTCATGATTTTAAAAATTTTTTATCGTTAGAATCGATCGATACTACTTACAGGCACTCTTAGAAAAGAAAAATCTCTAATTTCTGCATTTTGGTTTATGTGATGGAGATGATGGGTGAGACAGTAATGAGGAAAGGTTTGAATAATTACTTAGCGTCCAAGTTCTTCAGATAGAGCAGTTAAGGGGCTTGATAAACTCTATGAACAAAGGTAGGTGATACGACACAAATGGCTGAAAACAGAGATGTTAATCAACTAGATTCTACTAGGAGGTCCTTATGAATAAATACAGATAAATTTCTTCATGAGCAAGTCAAATATTCTAGGCTCCTTTTCCTGATAGGATTGTTTTAGCACTATCCAAAATACTGGGAGAATTCATGTAAATTGCAAAAGATCTGTAATTTTTAAATGAAAAATGTACGTCTTATGAAGCAAACCGCGATTTAGTATGCTGAAGCCTTATCACTTAGACCGGGAGTGCAAAAAAAAAAAAAAAAAAACAAAAAAAAAAAAAAAAAAAAAAAAAAAAAAAAAAAAAAAAAAGGTCTAGTTTGCACTTCATTGAAACCTCAATTATGCCCAAGTAATCGTTATTTTAAAGATGGAAATATGGCACCAACTACAGATAGAAACAAGAATCTGTACAATTATCTTACAGTGATGCTATTCAGAACGGTTCTTAGCTATTTGGCCTTAGAAGCCTATTGCCAATACTTACCAGAACTTGAAGAGTACTGTCTCAAATTCATTAATTATGACAATATTATCTAATAAAATAATCCTTCTAATTCACGTTTCAGAACGATACAAAGCACGACTTTTTCATAAATTTAAAAATAAATGAATAAAACAGTCGTGCTTTTCTATCCTTCTGGAACGTGAATTAAAACGATTTTTCTATTCGAAACCTGTCAAAGAAAATATTCGTAAAGACGCTAAAGCTGGCAATGATGGGAATCTATTTTTTATAGTTAAGAAAAGAGAAACATGAAACCATAACAATTAAAAATGCTACCTGTAATGACTAATTTTAACTGCTTAACTTTCACTCGTTCTATATAATGTAGTTTTTTGTCATTCTTTTATAACTGCACTGTGTCCATTGCATAAAAGATTTGTTCATGTGAGTCTTATAACGTACGAGTCCTGCTTAAGGTTGGAGAGTCTGTGATAATTTTTTGGTTTAATCAGTTTTATAACATTTTCCCTTACTCGGGGAGTAAGCTTGCAAACTACTTTGTTGTTGTTGTTGGGTGGGGGAGGGGGTTGGTAGAAAGCCGTATGGAAAAGCCTAAAAAGGTCTGAAAGACTTGCTTAGCGTTGAGGTAAAGATACAGGAATTTTAAGATAGGATATTTAAGATTTATTTATTAGAATGAAAATGTATAGAATAAATAATGTGCATGTTAAACAGTACAGAACAATTATTTCCGATTAAACATAGCCTATTTATTTTAATTTTCGTTGGTGAAACGACGCGATATTTGACCTTAGATTTTAGCATGTCCCCCGAGTAAGCTGCTTGCCTTCAATGTTCTTTTAGCATATTGAATCTTATTATGTCTTGATAAGAGTAGATTCAACTAACTCTTACGTAACATTTCTTCACCTGGGAATCTACTTACAGAAAAAGCTCAGTTTGACGAGCTGGTGATTTTGTTATGAGTTCCTGGTGATCTTTTTTTAAATATGATTCCACAATCGAAGTAAATTGTACGACCAATTACCACTCATCTTTCGTCCTCTCAAAACTATGCTCTGTTTTTTTCCATCTGTCCATCCGGCTGTGGTGTATGCATATGGTAACACTGTGTCCCGGGCTTAAGATAGTTACATTCAGCTTACATTCAACAATAGTAATAATATCCTATTTCGAATATTAATGGTGTAATTAGCATACAGTAATTTATTAAAACACTTTTCAGTTGCAAATGTACACCCAGATATCCTTTTAATTACCTAAAACTTACACATAGCATAACTATTTAAAGCCCAGGACGCAGTGTTACCATGCAAAAACACCACAGGCGGGTGGACAGATGGAAAAAAAAAACAGAGTATAGAAATTAGGTAGATTTCACTACCGCTCTTTTCTTAGCCATTTGAATTTAAGCTCTGTTTTACTATTTCGTGTATTGTGGATGGCATAAATTCATAAGGAAATCTGTAGAATGTATGATCGCTTTTGACATTGTAGCATCAACTAAAGATATAGGATGTAACACAGCTTGAGTTATACTTTCTTTTAAAATGGTAAATAACTAGTGCTCGGTGAGCTAAAGATCATTATGGCGAGGTGATGAATTCTTACAACGAAGCTATTTGAAGATATTTGTAACAGTGAAGTGTATTTTACAATTTTAATAAAATTGCTTGAAAAGTCTGCCTTTGTTCTTATGACATTCAGATATAGGATCCTGAAAATCTGTATAAAAAAAAAAAAAAAAAAAAAAAAAAAAAAAAAGACAGGAAACAAAACATGTTGGTAATTGACAAACACAGATGCATCATAACATAAAAACTATCACAGATGAACACAACCGCATAAAAGAATATGCAAGGTAACATATCTATGATAAATTCAGAGGTCGGATACATAAGCTCTGGGTTGCATTTTCCCAAGATGTAACAGAGTAGCAAGACCTTCCCTGAAAAAAAAGGGGGTCGTCATATTTTAAAAACTAACCATAAAACTTTCTTGAAAATAACCTATAGCTACACTACTTAAGATAACCTAAAAAAACTAACCATAGAATTTTCTTGAAAACAACCTACGGCTACACTACCTACCCTAACCTAAAAAAAAACTAACCATAGAATTTCCTTTAAAATAACCTACGGCGAAACTACCTAACCTTACATAAAATAAACTGACCACAGAATTTCCTTGAAAATAACCTAAGGAGGCATTACCTAACCTAACCTAACCTAACCTAACTTAGGGTCATGGCAAAAAAAAAAACAAAAAAAAAACCGTGGCTGGTGCAATACCAGCATAAATCTCAGGAATTTGCCTCAGATCCTAAGAAGCCAAATAACAAACTGGCCAAGATGATGAGTCTCCGTCATTTTATCATCCTACAAATAAAATAAGCTTCTTACTCGAGCTTGTTGAAGAAGAATAACGCTAATAGTTCTTCGTCCTCTAGAAGAAAATAAATGGGCACCTCAGTAGAGAAATGGCATTTCCTCGCCGTTCTTGGTTAAGGCATGAGAAATTCCAGGCCAAAAAAAGGGGAAAAAAGTTTTTGAGTTCATTTTTGAAGTAGTTAAACGCAAACACATAAATATACATATATGTAAAGAAGTATCTCCAGTGTCAATGGCTACAACTGATTTCGTACCATTCAAAATATCCTTATGTGGTAAGTTGGAGATAAAGTGTAGTTCGGAAACCTGTTCTAATATAGGTGGATAATGGTCCAACTTAAAACCAACGGAGATTTAAAGGCAGATTAAAAGGTAAACAGCCAAAAGCGCCACCACCGTCCATGAAAACAGCTTAGGTAAGGACAGCTATGGAATTACAGAACTGAAATGTATCCCTCAGCACATTTTGGGATTCCTCGTCCTTCGTATAACACGGGGACAGAGAAGGTCAGTTCAGGATGCCTCGAGGAAAGAAATGGGCAAACGTGATTCCTAGCCCGTGGAATGGATCAGGATTACGTCTGCAGATAGGAGAAATAACTGATGAAGATTTATATATTAGAAGCAATCGAGGTTTCAGTACTTACAAATCAGCCCGAGCTGGGAAAGACTTAATTCAATTTGTGCAGATGAAGACCACTGAGGGTTAGGGTTTGGGGGTTGGGGGTGGAGCAGTAAGGGCCCTGAGGTTGAGGGGGGGATGGGCCACGACCTAATTCGCCTTTAAAATAAACCTCATCGTCCGCATTTCACTCCCTTGTGAGGCTTCGACTACGATTGTCTCGCACGATCGGGAACAAAGAAGGCTGTCAATTTTATGGTTTCATTTTCAATGCCATATGTCAAACGGCCAACTTATTAAAACCGACGGTCATTTT
>NC_061107.1:8110772-8115376 GCF_015104395.2 Macrobrachium nipponense
CACTTGCCTACAAAACATAGTTGCCTACAAAACATAGACAATTGCCTACAAAACATAGACATTTACCTACAAAACATAGGCACTTGCCTAACAAACATATACGTTTGCTTTAAAAAAAAAACATAGACATTTGCCCACAACTTGACAAATCTCTCTCCTTTCCAGGCCCAGTGAAATGCTAACAATGAACAGCCGATACGAGGTCAAGATGCTGGGCTGGAACGCTCCGCCTGACTTCATGGATTACGTCAGTCCTCACTGGAAGACGTTCGAGGCTCCAAACCCTTACTTGCACTACATGTTGGGGGCGTTCTACGTCTGCTTCCTGTTCGCTTCCGTGTGTGGCAACGGCGTTGTCATCTGGATCTTCTCCAGGTAAGTGGGTGGTGATTTATTCTCCTTTATCAGGACATTCTTTACCAAGTTACTGTACGTTTTTTGTATTTTTTTTTTTTATGTTTGATGTCGCTAGAAACTGAGCTTATCCTTTCATTGACTTTCCAAAATGTCCGTTTTCCTATTTTTTCATCGTAACTCCTCTTGATATGACCTTTACGTCTCATCTCCTTACCTTTGTAAATAACAAGAAATATATATATATGCAGTTATCTACTGTACCGCATGCCATCTCAATCGATGATTTCAGTAAGAAAATCATTTCTCAGCATCTTCATTGAATTGCCATTTTGGTACATATGAGAGAAAATCCTCTTATGACGTAATATTATTTCCCTTCCATATCATCAAAAGGTAACAGAGACAAGCAGATTCGTTGCCTTTTTCCACTGAGCTTTATTTCAGAATAAGTGACATTCTTCCCTGGTTTCATCGCAATCTGCAATCACGCTACATATCTGTCAGATATCTGTCAGTGTCTCACTTATCATTTAGAATTTTCACCATTCTTTCATTTCTGTGGTGTCAACCATACGCGCTAGAGAGGCATGCACTGCTTCATACCTTTAGCCAAGAATATTTACATTGATAGATTTATGCTGGGGTTAATATTTCACACTTACCGTCAAAGGTCAACAAAGGTATTGCATGGATGAGTGAAATGAATACTGCATCTAGTCTTTCAATATGACATAAAGGCTCACTGAAAGCAAATGGAGAGTAGACTGTAACCTATCCTTTCTTTTAACCTTTGCTTGTAGATAGAGACAGAGAGCTCTGAAACTTTAGCAGTTTTTAGATCAATTTTTTTAAATAAAAAAATTGGACATTCTTCATTTTTATAAAAAGTCAGCAGAGTGGCCTTTCCACACTAAGGAAAGCCTGTGTTCATTTTGATATTGTAACAGAAATACCTTGAAAATCAATTTCGAAACGCCTGCAGAAAAACGCGTAGTTTTCGTGAAACCATACAAATGCTCTCGTAGACAGACATCTCATGATTTTGCAACGGGGATATCTTGAAAATCAATTTCGAAAAGCCTGCAGAAAAACGCGTAGTTTTCGTGAACACCATATAAATGCTTTCGTAGTTTGCTATCTCATCATTCTCCTACATTGTTGACAACTGGTCGATTTCCCATGCCAGCGCCAGAAGCCTTCGGACGCCGTCCAACATGTTCGTTGTCAACCTGGCCTTGTTGGATCTGATCATGATGCTGAAGACGCCCGTCTTCATCGCCAGCGCCTTCAACGACGGACCTGTCTTCAGCAGAACGGGCTGCGAAGTCTATGCTCTGATTGGCTCTTATTCTGGCATCGGGAGTGCCATGACCAACACCGCCATTGCATATGATAGATACAAGTGAGTCTTTTTGCCAAACTCTTCTGAGGTAAGGATCAGAAATTGCCTGTCGCAGAAGTAGCGATATATGATGAATTATCATAAATAATAAGAGATTATTGGACCGTGTCGTCTAATTTAGAGATTCTGTAATACATTCTTTGGTCTAAAATCAAGAAGAAGCGATATTTGATGTATTATCATAAATAATAAGTGATTATTGGACCGTATCGTCTAATTCAGAGATTCTGTAATATATTCTTTGGTTTAAAATCATTAAACTTCAGAGGCGATGAAAGTCTTACACGAGATTGAATTACTTCCCGTCTCGATTGGTCGGCCCAAGTTCAGAAGTCCACACCAGACCCTTTATTTCCTTTAACACCTTACCACTTTAATTAAAAGCCAGTACTGGCATAAGACCTTCATCTAAACCACCCACCTCGACTGACTTCCAGTGGTGTCTCGTTTAGACTAAGGTGTTACAGGAAGTGAGGAGGGCTGGTATAGACCTCCCGAACTCTTCCCTACCAACAGAGACTTAACTAACTTCTGTGACCTGACCATTGTCGAATCTGATTTCCGCAGAACCATCGCCAAACCATTTGAACCAAAGATCAGCCGTGGCAAAGCCTTCTTGGTAATCCTCGGCATCTGGTTATATGCCACGCCCTGCAGTGTTCTTCCATTCTTACGCATCTGGGGAAGGTTTGTCCCAGGTAAGTGCTTCTGAGTACTCGTGTACCGAACGCAGTGGTGGTGGTCCTCCTCATCCTGATGCTTGGAACGAAAGCGTCGCGGAAGAGGCAAACTGCTCTAGAAGATGCTCAGAAAATGAGTCACTTTTTATATGAGTTCTATTGAATTTCAAATGTGCATTTATATCTCAGATGAGCTGGCAGGGCTTTAGAGACCATTAATTGAAGGATGTATGTCATACAACTTCAAGACATTGTTTTTTGATATTCTAAAGCCTTTAAAATCCAAGCAAGGTCTTTGAAACTGAAATAATTTCGTCAACGTTTTTTTTTTTATTATCAGAGGGCTTTCTGACTACATGCTCAGAAAATGAGTCACTTTTTGTGAGTTCTACAAAATTTCAAATGTGCATTTATATATTTCAAATTAGTTGGCAGGGCTTTAGAGACCATTAATTAAAGGAGATATTGTTTCTTGATATTCTGCAGCCTTTAAAATCCGAGTGAGGTCTTTGGAGCTGAAGTAATTTCGTCTGCTTTTTTTTTCCCAGAGGGCTTCCTGACTACATGCTCGTTTGATTACCTCACGCGAGACGACAACACGAGGAGCTTCGTTGCCTGCACCTTCTTCTGCGCCTACGTGGTACCTGGCTTCCTCATCATGTACTTCTACAGCCAGATATTTAGTCATGTCCGTGCTCACGAGAAGGCCATGAGAGGACAGGTACGAATCATCCTTTCTTAGTTTCAATTCTTTAAATATTATTTCAGAAGGTATCGAAGTGACTCTCAGGACAGTAGCGTTACGTATAGTTTACCCAGCGTGCAAGGATCGAACATCTTCAGAAAGGATAACAGTCCTCTGGATTATGGCAATAAACAAGGATGAAAGTTTGATATTTAATGCTTCTACAGAGTCACATTCAATATGACCTGAATTCTCTTGCGAATATATTCAGATATCATAATACTGCTGAAGTTTCTTGGGGATGTATATGGCCTTCTTAGGTTTGTACCGTGCAAATTATTTCACTTTTCTAATAAGAACGATAATCTGAATGTGAACATATTCCAGATGTCAAAAACTGCTATTGTCACGGACATTTGGCTTTGAGTTATAGACAGTAGTAATGTTACGGTACCGAAAGGCCAAATTAGAGAGTTTGTGAAAACCTCCACGGGAATGACCACTCCAAATGTCCACTTACTAGATTTTTACCAGTCTTTCATACATTTATAATAATTAATCAATAATAATAATAATAACTAATAATAATAATAATAATAATAATAAGTTAAGTAACTAATTCAAAGAGAAAATCGGAAATGATTCAGTGTTTCCCCTTTTAAACTCTCACAGGCAAAGGAAATAAATGAAACGTGGAAAACCTGGAGATCCCCTCCGTGAATCAAAGAAAGACCAAGAGAAATCAGCCCGAAATCAGAATAGCCAACCAAGTGTGCATGGGAACTGTTCTTTCATGGTTTCTTGGTAGTCTTGGACTTCCCCTACGCTGCCGTTAGCCCATCATTGGTGTCTTTGGAGACAGGTAAAAGATTGTGAGGGGGGGTGGGGGCCCGGGGGTTGGTTGGGGGGGGTGGGGGGCGGGGGGGGGGGGGGGGGCGGGTTGGTATTCGCTGCTGTTCAAAGTAAATCCAAAGCTCTACAGTATGCGGGTTAGATGAGTGTTTTTATACAAAGTTGTAAGAATTGAATGGAAATTTTAAGTGTTGGTAAATTTGATGTTTTTCGATAAGACAGGAGCGAAATTCTATATATATTATATATTAAACTGAGTTCATATTTATATATATATATATATATATTGTGTGTGTGTGTGGTGTGTGTAATGTAATATATAATATAATTAATCTTATGTATATATATTATATATAATATATAAAATATATATATGGTATAATATGTATTAAAAAATCTATATAGATATATATATTATATATTAAATTATATTATTATATATATATAGACATTGAGATTCTCTGTCTTGAACCAAAAAACATCACTTATATTATTATATATATATATATATTGTATATGCTCTTGATTATAATGATAATGATTTGCTATTAACATAATAATATATTATTATATATATAGATATACTGAATATATATATTATAGACCACGTAATAAAAACTGGGATACA